>NW_015422367.1:0-1382 GCF_001527695.2 Protobothrops mucrosquamatus | reverse complement strand
TCTGCCAGAGCCATCTTTCTGTCTGGCTCTCCTCTTCAATAAACTGCTCTCCTCTTCAATAAACTTTCTTTCTAAAGCAGTCGACATGTTTATTCCCAGCTTGGACTGAACCACGATGAAGACTTTTCTTTCAACAAAACAAACAAAGGAACAAACAATGAATGAATGAATGAATGAATGAATGAATGAATGAATGAATGAATGAATGAATCCAAGTTGCCAAGTGCCCAAATTTTGATCACATGAGCATAAGGATACTGATCATAAGTGCGAGGACTTAATGGCCGAGAGTCACTTTTTCAGCACGGTTGCAATTTTGAATGGTCACTAAAGCTGAGGACTATCTGCATTCTTAGTTCTGTTTTCTTTTTTAGTTTGGCTTTTTAAAAAAAATGCTTTTGTGAATAATTATTGTACAATGGTTTAAAACAAACGATTGCCTTAATTTATTTACTTAATTGCCTACTTAATTATTTACTGGATTGTTGTGCGCCGCCCAGAGACATTTCCACGAGACGGGCAGCCGAATAAAACGGATTAATTAATAAAATAAATCGTTTATTTTACTTGTTGATAAATTGCCCTTCTGGACAACTCGTTCCCTTCAAAGAGTTCTTCCTTTTCTGTCTCCTGGGAAAAAAAGTCCGCAACTAATGTAGATATTATCTTTTTTTCCTCTTTTCTCCGATCAAAGAAGTCAGTGGAGCCACTCTCAGCGTTTCCTTCCCCAATCTCTGTCCCGGTGAAGGATCCTCTTCCCTGGCGAAATGCGCCGAGGCAGCCCAAACCGGCAGGTCCTGAGCGAACGGAGCGTTTAAAAAAAGCCAGCCAAACTAACTCAGGCTGGCATAAAATCCATGCAGGACATTGAACTGTAATGAATCTGACAATACAGCCAGCTGATAGAGATTATGAAATGAAAACAGCCCAGCAGGAATGCCCGATCGATGCGAGGGAGCAGGAGTTCAAGCGCGCAGGAAACCAGCCCCAGGACTCTGGAGCAGCCGTTGTTTTGGGGGTTCTATGTTGGGTTTTTTTTTGCATGCGCCTAACATGAGGGGTATGGTTAGAAAAGGGAAGATGGCAGCTGCGAGGATGTGATTGAAGCTCTCTCTCTCTCTGTGTTATATACGGTATATATACACAAAAACACACATCTATCTGTCTGTCTGTCTGTCTGTCTATCTATCTATCTATCTATCTACCTACCTACCTACCTACCTACCTACCTACCTACCTACCTATCTACCTATCTATCTATCTATCTATCAGTTTCTACCGGTTTCTACCGGTTGTCTGTCTGTCTGTCTGTCTCTCTTTCTGTATCTGTCTATCTGTCTATCTGTCTATCTGTCTATCTGTCTATCTATCTATCTATCTAT
>NW_015422366.1:0-1382 GCF_001527695.2 Protobothrops mucrosquamatus | reverse complement strand
ATTCCACAGCTTGATGTGATCTACACAATTTTCTATAATTCTTTCTATAATTAATGAAGCATCTATTGACTTCTTGCCATTCTTAATTATCTAGCTACATCATGGCTTATGGCTTATATTCCTTGGCCTTTTCTAAAGACAGCTTGAATCTTGGTCCATGCTCTAATCTGCATTGGATGATCCTAAACAATATTCTACCTGCATGTGAAATTAAGAATATTATATGAGAGGTGAACCCTGTTAAATCAACCTTTAAAAAAAAAAAATGCAACATAGGTTGATCATTTCCAATGTGTTGACATCTGTGTTATTATCTAGATTCCTGGTATAACCTTACCTATTCTTTTTTGCTCACCATATTTTAACAGGTATTCCTTCAGTTCCTTTTGACTTGGTAATGATGGAAGTGCTAGTCTTTACCTTCTATTTCTAGAGGTTTTGTAAATAAGGAATATCTTCTAAGGTATATCTGTACTATATAAGGCCAGTATACTCCTACCTTCCTCCTTTGATTTCTTTTGAAATCTGTCCATTGGCATCCTTCGGGATACAAATTTGAGGTTTAAGAATGAATGCAGTAAAACTTTGGCAGTCCAAAGGATCTTAATCTGTCCATCATACATAAAACTTAAAATAATAATAAAAGTAAATGTAATAATAATAATAATAATAATAATAATAATAATTATTATTATTATTATTATTATTATTATTATTATTATTATTATTATTATTATTATTATTATTATTTAAAAAAGTGATTAAGTTACACTTGGTCAAGTATAACGTCCAGAAAGGATGATTTGCAAGTGTGAGATAGATGTAGTCTGGCTTCCAGCCTCTCCAATAAAAATGACAATTTGTGGCTATCCAGAATCATATGGTAGATCTCAATGATATCTCTTTGTTCTGGAAAAAGTATGCCTGTTTGCATTGAACATCCAGCCACAATTTCTCTTCTAAAAGTTATCTTGCTAGCTAGCAGAATTGGGCAATATGTCAGCTCACCATGGTGCTTACAAGAAATGCCTATCTTTGATGTTATAATTAAGCTTCTCCATATCCTTTTAGCAATAATACAGTGTATGTGTATGTATTTATTATTATAGTTCCTAATGCTCCAATAATTATGGGGAAATATTTGCCAGAGTACTACATAATCACAGTATTTCAGATGTTAAGGCCCAATTTTTTTACAATCTTTCCCATTAGCTTTTTTTTGAGCTAATAGTCTGACATATAGTTTTTCTACATTTATAAGAAAAACTTTCTATTATAACTATTATAACTACTACAACAATTGGAAAGTAAATGAAAGAAGGTCTCTTTTTTGTTTATTGTTTACTTGTTAAGGTTTCTTTTTTGTCAATTTGAGAGGACCA
>NW_015422365.1:0-1382 GCF_001527695.2 Protobothrops mucrosquamatus | reverse complement strand
TGAGATTTTTTGGTAATTCTAATTCTACTGTTACTGGGTTTATGATTCTTTTAATTGGAAAAGGCCCTATATATTTTGGTCCAAGTTTTTTACAGGGTTGTAGGGACTTTAGGTATTTTGTAGATAAGTACACCATTTCTCCTATAATGAATGGTGTAGGCTCAACCCTTTTTTTATCGGCTTGTGCTTTGTATGCCTGTCTAGCTTCATCTAGTGCTTTTCTAACTATTGGCCAGGTGTTTTGTAGTTGTTCCATCCATTCTTTCAGTGATGGGATCGTCGGTTCGTTTGGGGTTAATTCTGGCATGGGGTTGAAACTTTGACCGGTGGCTATTTGAAAAGGAGTGTAACCTGTGCTGGAGTGGACTGCATTATTGTAGGCAACTTCTGCGAAAGGAAGTAGGTCCGTCCAATTGGACTGTTGGAAATTAATAAAACATCTTAAATATTGCTCAAGTACTGAGTTCATTTTTTCAGACTGCCCATTTCCTTGTGGATGATGGCTAGATGTCAGTCCCTGAGTGGTCCCTAAGAGGGATAAAAATTCCTTCCAAAATGCAGATGTAAATTGCACTCCCCTATCAGAAATGATGTGTTGGGGTGCCCCATGCAATCTGTAAATGTGCTGGACGAAAAGTTTCGCTAAGGCTTTTGCGGTGGGAATCTTTTGGCAAGGGATAAAGTGCACCTGTTTGGAAAACAAGTCCGTGACCATCCAGACAACAGTATTCCCATTGCTTTCTGGTAATTCCACTATAAAATCCATGTCTATTTCCCTCCAGGGGGCTGAGGGATTTGCCACTGTTTGTAATAGTCCAGGCGATTTCCCTTGCAACCTCTTTGCAGTTGCACACTTTGGGCAGCTGGCCACGTAGCTTTCTATGTCCTTTTTTATGGATGGCCACCAAAATTGCCATTTAATTAAGTGTAATGGTTTTACAAATCCAAAATGCCCTGCTGATTTTGTGTCGTGGCAAAGTTGCATGAATGTGACTCTCTGGGTTGTTGGTATATATAACTTTTCCCCTACCCAAGGCAATCCGTCTCTCATTGTGCACACATGTTTGTTTTTCAGGAACCATTCATCTGTTTCCAAACTTTTCCGGAATTCAATTCCAGTTTGGCTGCTCAGTTGTGGTATTAACTTAGCTTGGGCTCTGGTGGTTACTGGTGCTGCCAGTTCTGATTCTGCCATCATCGGTTTAGAGTCTGTGGTTCGCGTGCTGTTATATTGGGGCATGCGAGATAGTGCATCTGCCAGAAAGTTCTTTCTCCCCGGCAAATGTTTGAGCTTAAATTGGAACTGGTGGAAATGCCGGGACCAGCGGGCTTGCTTGGGGTTGAGCTTCCTGGGTGTTTTCAGGGCTTCCAAATTTTTGTGG
>NW_015422364.1:11156-12231 GCF_001527695.2 Protobothrops mucrosquamatus | reverse complement strand
CGCTTCTGGAGGCAGGTTGTTCCACTGGTTAATTGTTCTAACTGTCAGGAAGTTTCTCCTTAGTTCTAGGTTGCTTCTCTCTTTGGTTAGTTTCCATCCATTGCTTCTTGTCCTGCCTTCAGGTGCTTTGGAAAATAGCTTGACTCCCTCTTCTTTGTGGCAGCCCCTGAGATATTGGAACACTGCTATCATGTCCCCCATCGTCCTTCTCTTCATTAAACTAGACATACCCAATTCCAGCAGCCGTTCCTTATATGCTTTAGCCTCCAGTCCCCTAATCATCTTTGTTGCTCTTCTCTGTACTCTTTCTAGAGTCTCAACATCTTTTTTACATCGTGGTGAACAAAACTGGATGCAGTATTCCAAGTGTGGCCTTACCAAGGCATTGTAAAGTGGTATTAATACTTCACGTGATCTTGATTCTATCCCTCTGTTAATGCAGCCTAGCACTGTGTTGGCTTTTTTTGGCTGCTGCAGCACACTGCTGGCTCATTTTTAAATAATAGTCCACTAGGACTCCGAGATCCCTCTCACAGTTACTACTATTGAGCAAGGTACCCCTTATAATACACCGGTACAATTGATTTTTCTTGCCTAAATGTAGAACCTTACTTTTTTCACCATTGAATTTCATTTTGTTAGATAGCGCACAGTGTTCAAGTGTGTCCAGATCTTCCTGTATCCTAAGCCTGTCTTCTGGAGTGTTGGCTATTCCTGCCAGCTTGGTGTCATCCGCAAATTTGATGAGTTCCCCATCTACCCCCTCGTCCAAATCGTTGATGAAGATGTTGAAGAGCACTGGGCCCAGAACAGAGCCCTGGAGCACCCCACTACACACTTCCCTCCATGTAGATGTGGTTCCGTTGAGGACCACGTGCTGAGTATGGCCGGTCAGCCAGCTATGGATCCATCTGGTGGTGATGCTGTCTACCCCACATTTTTCTATCTTGTCAAGTAGTAGGTTGTGATGTACTTTATCAAATGCCTTACTGAAGTCCAAGTAAATTATATCCACAGCATTCCTCTCATCCACTAATTTTGTCACTTGGTCAAAGAATGCAATAAGATTTGTCTG
>NW_015422364.1:0-1382 GCF_001527695.2 Protobothrops mucrosquamatus | reverse complement strand
ATAAGGCCAAAAAAGAAAGCTGTGCAAATATCATCAATTTTATTAATGTATGCAGACCGCAGAATTCAGCTGCTGGATATGAATGTAGAATTCCTTAAAAGCAAGACAGAAATTGAACAGATAACCTGATCCTGATCAGAGTGGTCTGGTTGGTTATGAGTACAAAGAGATTTGTTACCAAGATGTTCTACATGAAGGTAAGATAAAAATAGTCATTATCGTCGTCATCATCATCATCATCATCATCATCATCATCCAGACCAATATCTTTTTGAAGATGGGTGTCCTTAATAACCTTTATGGCATACCTCATTAAATATTTCCACATATTTCCATGCTAGATATTGATTCTAAAAATCTAAGGCCTGGCTGACTTGTGCCCTGAGATCTGGATTGCTTGCTTGATCAGACTCCCAGTTGATCCCTTCATTTCAGAAGTCATTTTTGCCAAGGGACCATCAATCCTTTCCCACTCTGACAGCAGTGATCCCTTTTTCAGTGCATCATTAAGCATCTCCAAGAAGCAGACAGGACTGACGCTGATTAATTTCTACTGCTGCTTCTGGAAGGCTAAAACAGAGAAGTCTCTGGGAAGGCAGAAGGCTGGGTTTGTGTGCATTGAAATGCTATTTTATTTGTCTGGTTCTAACTGGATGCAATGGATTTGGCCCATTTTTCATTGTAACCATGGTTGCTGAGAACTCTTTTTTTTTCTAGAAGGAGGAGTGCCTACTAATCAACTTATCTGCAGTTTGCAGAGCTGAATGGTGATTATTTTTCTATATTAGGTGGGGAACTTGCAGGGTATATAGAAAACAAGCATAACATGGAGAAGGAGAAGGCTAGCTCAAATGTTCTCAGTAATCCGCAGGTTTTTTTAAAGTGCAGGGAAATGTGTCAAATCCATCAGACTGCACTGGGACAGGCTACCTGCCTGTTGCTGATCAAGGCACTGGACAAACATTGCTCAAAGAAAAACCTGGAACAATGTATTTATGATGAATCCTGCTAGTTGCCTGAGGATGCTTTGTGCTGATGTTAGATCTGCTGGTATGTGGATGAGTAGGATTAAAAAACAATCCATAAATAGGTTAAACACATAAGAATTAAGTTTGTCAATGCTGAAAAAAAGAGTTGGAAGAAAATGCTTATGGAGTCTGGAGATAATAATAATGGAGTCTGGAGATAATAATAATAATAATAATAATAATAATAATAATAATAATAATAATAATAATAATAATAATAATAATAATAATAATAATAATAATAATGATAAAGTTGGAAGGGACCTTGGAGGTCATCTAGTCCAACCCCCTGCTCAGGCAGGAAACCCTATACCATTTTGGACAAATGGCTGTCCAGTTTCTTCTTAAAAACTT
>NW_015422363.1:0-1382 GCF_001527695.2 Protobothrops mucrosquamatus | reverse complement strand
AATTCAGAAGTTGATGAAAAGAGGAATTATTATTTGATATAGCAGCCATTGGCCCATAGCACCACACAGGGTACTTTAACTAAAATGCCATCAAATATGACAATAACATTCAGCTCTATTGCTTCAAAAAGCTGACTGATATCCTTGAATATAGTCTTGGGGATGAATGAGGGGAAACATGAAATTAAAGACCTTAGATGGGCTGTTGGAGCGCCTGACTTGGAAACTTGTTTTCAAACTTTTTTTTGTGTTTTCATTAAAACATAAAGCTCTTACTTGATTTTGTTGCTGGTAGTGTATCATGGGGCAGGGGTGGGGGAGATGGGTCAATGGTTAAAGATGCTGAGGTTGTCAGCTGGAAAGTTGACAGCCTGGGTTCAAGATCCAAGCACTGTGTGATGGGATGAGCTCCCATTACTTAACTCCTGGCAGTTCAAAAGTATGCAAATGCCTAGCAGTTCAAAAGTATGCAAATGCAAGTAGATAAATAAGTACCGCTTTGGTGGGAAAGTAACAGCATTCTATGTGCCTTGGCATATAGTCATGCTGGCCATATGACCACAGAAGTGTTTTCAGACATTGCTGGCTCCCTTGGCTAAGAAATGCAAATAAGCACCACCCCTTAGAGTCAGACATGATAGAACAGAGAAAACCTTTATTATAGTGCAGGGGTGTCAAACTGCCGGCCCATGGGCTGGATGCATCACGTCAAAACCGTGACCACCCCATTGCCGGAAATGGGAAAAAAGTCGCGATAGTGCTATAGTGTATCATAATCATTTGTACTACTAGTGTCTCAGTTGTAACCATTTCTAAGTAAATCCTACTTGATCTACTCATTGATGAACATGATTCTGAGTAATCATGATTAAATCACATGGGTATTAGAAAATCTGCTCTCATTGTCAGTTGTTTTATGAGCTCAGTGTCATTTAAGAGATGATTTTCAGCTTTACATCTCTGGAATGGATGCATAGGAATGCATAGGGAGCATCTATTGAATTGTCATGTCCTTGATTAACCTTGGAAGAGATAAGATTCTGAGGTTATTTCTACCTGTTCAGCTTTGTTTATCAGAGATATAAAAAAAAAAAATCTTCTTTATTGTTTTCAAATTGTGGAACACATTCTTTCTGAGCTGTAGCTAGTCACTACATACTCTCCTTTCAAAAAGAGTGTCGGCACATGCCCATCTTGTTAATTGTTTTAGTAACTGCATTTTTAATGTTTTTTTGTTCCACTTCTTTTTATAATTTAGTTTGTGTATTTTTGTACTTCTCAGAAAGGCAGTATAGCAAGGAGAAAGAAAGAAAGAAAGAAAGAAAGAAAGAAAGAAAGAAAGAAAGAAAGAAAGAAAGAAAGAAAGAAAGAAAGAAAGAAAG
>NW_015422362.1:0-1382 GCF_001527695.2 Protobothrops mucrosquamatus | reverse complement strand
CTACTGTCCCTGAGGGTGGGTAGTAGACTGGTCCTGAGTGGCACTTTGGAGTAAAACCTGTTGGAGAACTCTCCTACCGAATGAAGCCTCAGCAGAGGCAAACTTATCAATTTTATAGTGCCTAATGAAAGGAGAAGGCGAAGCCCAAGTGGCTGCCTTGCAGACTTCCTCGATGGAAGCTTGAGTGGCCCATGCCGCCAAAGTAGCCGCGCTCCGGGTGGAGTGGGCGGTCACACCCCGCGGAACCGGCAACGACTCAGCTTTGTAAGCTCCAGCGATGCATGCCTTTATCCATCTCCCAACAGTGGAAGAGGATACTTTCCGACCCTTGGTGGGAGTGTGGAAAGATACAAAGAGGGCTTCCGATTTCCTGAACTCCGCAGTCCGTGAAATATAATATTTAAGGGCCCTGCGGACATCCAAACAATGCCATTGCCGCTCCAATCCATGCGACGGGTTGGGGCAGAAATCAGGCAGCACTATATCCTGTGACCTATGGAATAGGGAATTAACCTTCGGAACGAAGGTAGGGTCTAACCGAAGGATAACCCTATCCTGTTGGAAAATACACAAGTCATCTCGCACTGAAAGCGCCGCCAGTTCCGAAATACGACGAGCAGAGGTGATAGCAACCAGGAAGGCCACTTTGTGGGACAGGGAACGAATGTCACACGTCCTGAGGGGCTCAAATGGAGATTTAGAAAGAGCCCGAAGCACCCTAGACAACTCCTACGTGGGATATCTGTGTACCACAGGAGGGTTTTGGTTGGAGGCTCCCTTAAGGAACGACCTTACCAAGGGGTGATGACCCAGTGATTCAGCAGAGTCGCATGAGAGGATTGTAGACAAAGCGGCGACTTGCCTGCGAAGTGTATTAGGTGCTAAACCTTTGTCCAAACCTTCCAATAAATAATCCAAGATAATAGGCACCGTAAGTGCCGAAAGTGACAACTTCCGTCTGGAACACCATGATTGGAAATTTTTCCACGTTGCCTCATATATGCGGTTCGTGGACGGACGGCGCAATGCCTGAATAATATTTATGACCCCTTGTGAGCAGCTTTCTCCAGTTAAGATCGAGCGCTCAAGTGCCAGACGGCTAACTGGAGCCACTGGGGCTCGGGATGCAGAATGGGACCTTGGTTGAGGGAAATCTGCTCCGACGGAATCCGCCAAGGTTCGCTGATTGAAAGATTCATCAGATCTGCGAACCAAGGCCTCCGTGGCCAAAAGGGTGCCACCAGGAGAACCTCCGCTCGCTCCTGAAGAATCTTGCGGATTACCACTGGTAGAATTGGTAGAGGGGGAAAGGCGTAGAGCAGGCCCTGCGGCCAAGGACACCGAAGGGCATCCGTCCGTTCCGCCCCCACCGTCGGAAAACG
>NW_015422361.1:0-1382 GCF_001527695.2 Protobothrops mucrosquamatus | reverse complement strand
CACAGCCAAGCTCCTTAACCAATCAGAACACACCTCCACCCAATCAGAACACAGCCAAGCTCCCACCCAATCAGCTCAAACCCCACTGGCAGTTAAAAGGAAGAAACAGCTGCGATCACACACTACTCCCAGAAGCACGAAGCTGAAGACACCAGCCTGAAGATGACGAATGTGACTTCGTCGAAACGTCGCCAAGACATTTCTAATTCTACGCAGGAGAAAACCCGAATAACTAAAGACCTACATACAAACACCCGCGAAAACCTCAGAAAACAAATATATATTTTCTGAGGTTTTCACGGGTGTTTGTATGTAGGTCTTTGGTTATTCGGGTTTTCTCCCACGTAAAATTGGAAGTGTCTTGGCGACGTTTCAACGAAGTCCCATTCGTCATCTTCAGGCTGGTGTTTTCAGCTTCGTGCTCCTACACCATTTCAGACAAATGGCTGTCCAGTCTCTTCTTAAAAACTTCCAGTGTTGGAGCATTCACCACTTCTGGAGGCAGGTTGTTCCATTGGTTAATTGTTCTAACTGTCAGGAAGTTTCTCCTTAGTTCTAAGTTGCTTCTCTCAGAAGCATATATATATATATGGGAGTCGCTACATTTCCCCTAGCTTTGTACTTTTTATTGATAGCTTCCATCCATGGATGGGACTCTCATTTTTGCTTTAAATCATAATTTTTGAGAGGAATGTGAGGTGGATGTGTGTGTGTGTGTGAGTGAGTGTGTGTTTGTGTTTGGGTGTGTGTGTGTGTGTGTTTGTGTGTGTGTGTGTGTGTGAGAGAGAGAGAGAGAGAGAGAGAGAAAGAGACAGAGACAGAGAGGGGGGGAGAATGGCTTATCCTTTTTAAAAAATATCATAAAACCTTATATCCCTGTTACAAAATATTTGAAGTTATTTGTCTACATTATTGTTACATATATGGTAATTCTGTCTGTCTGTCTATCTATCTATCTAAATTTTTGAGGCTTTTTGCATGTCTACACAAAAGTCACATACCCATGGCTGTGGAACAAAAATCACTTTTCTCCTAGATCTTGATGGAAGCAAATTCCAGAAAGCATGAACTGTGCTGGAAAACTGATTGTATGGAAAATATAACACTTTTATAGTAACAGAAAAACATGGTAAAATAATGTTGGTAATAGTGCACTTTAAAAAACAGAGAGAGAAAGAGAGAGAGAGAAGCTTGTCTTTGGTATAGAATATGATGAGGGTGAACTGAAAAAAACATCAGAACAGCTTTGATCTCCTCAAAGTTAGCCAGCTGATGGAATAATGTAAAATAGGTTCCTGGAAATTTTCTTTGAGGGGGAAAAATGGCAGAAAATTGGTGAAGAGTGAGAAACATTAACCAAGTACTCTGTTTTTGAAAATGGA
>NW_015422360.1:0-1382 GCF_001527695.2 Protobothrops mucrosquamatus | reverse complement strand
TGTCCTGGATGGGAGGGAGGAAACTGCCAATGATCTTTTCGGCTCAACATTTTGGGAAAAGTGAAAGGAAAAAAGAGAATGGGCAGCAAAGGGGATGGACTTAGTTACAATGGGGATGAGTGGTAGATTTAATTAGATTTGAAAGGAAAAAAAAAATCAGGAATATATTCCCAATGAGAAAATCTATCTGTGTTGTCACTGCGTGTCGAAAACAGCTTGATTACACGTAATCAATTTTTTCGAAATGGAATAAAACAATTACTTGGGAAGAAAAAAAAAACCAGTACTTTTTTCCCCCCTACTCCTAAATAGATTGAAACATTAATAAGAAGGCTCGAACATTTAATAAAACTCAATCTTCGGTGCGATGACTAAAAGCATACAAAATAGGAATTGAGCGGTTTTAGATCAATTCCTGCCTCCCTTATTATTAATTTCCCTCTTTGCTGTTCCTTTGCTGAGCAATTTTTACAGGATAACATAGAAATGTCGGCGCTTGCATCCTACATATATTTGGGGAGTTCATTTGGAACCTACTCCAGATTTTTATTTTTTTATTTTTTTATAAAAAGCCAACCTTACAATCGGGTTATGCAATCCCTTCTCAACCGGCCTTATTTTTCAAATCGCTCTTTCTTGAGTCAGCATCCTTGGGAAAGAACGCGCCAATTCCTTCAGCACACCGAGCCAGCTGGAATAGGAATTAGTATAATAAAAATACATCTTTATTTATAAAAAGCATAGTGCCCCACAGGCATCGGGAGAGTGGTGCAAACAATAACAAACAAAATCCATTTTCAAAAAGGGCAGCGCAGGCTTTTCGCAAGCCAAACGTATAAAACAGCAGAAGGGAACTTGGCGAAAAGAAGCAATTAACCTCACTAGCTTGCAACAAGCCTTTGTGCAGCCTCAGAAAAGGCAACAACATTTTTGGGGGGGTTGGTGGGGGTGGGTCTATGATTGACTGTATATTTCTTTAGTGTAAGAATTAAGTTAAATTAGAACAGAATAGAATAACAGAGCTGGAAGGGACCTTGGAGGTCATCAAGTTACCACCTTTAAAGCGCTCCATGGCATCGGACCTGGCTACCTCCGAGACCGCCTTCTGCCACAGATTCCCTCCCATAGACCGGTACGCTCCCACAGAGTGGGTCTCCTCAGGGTGCCGTTAGCCAGACAGTGCCGGCTGGCGACCCCCAGGGGGAGGGCCTTCTCGGTGGGAGCCCCCACCCTCTGGAACGAACTACCCCCAGAGATCCGGGTGATCCCGGATCTCCCCTCCTTCCGCCGCGCCCTAAAGACATGGCTTTTTCAACAAGCGGGTCTGGCCTAGGGAATTTTAGTGGGGTTTAAATTGGTTTTAATCAAATTTTTAGTAGAAG
>NW_015422359.1:0-1382 GCF_001527695.2 Protobothrops mucrosquamatus | reverse complement strand
AGTAACTTAAAAACCTTTGATCTATATCAGAACAGCTGTGACGATAGGTGTATTTCCTAGTTTGCTGTGCATTGATGGACTGTAAGTATATACACACACAAATGCACACACATCCCTATAATCATGCACGTTCTATACGCATTTCAGCCAGACACGTTTTTCAAGATGGTTTGAAAAGGGCTACTTTAAAGTAGGAATTCATGTTGTTTGTCTTTTCAAATTTACAGACAGAGTGTTGTGTATATTTAATATTCATTGCATGTACTGTATCTGAAGCTGACTGCAAAAAATGACTTTTCAGACACTTTATCATGGTAAAAATTTGTGTGGTATTACTATTTTTAAAAAAGTATAAATAAACATTTTAAAAATAAAAATGCAAAAACATTGTAGATCTTGAGAGAATTGGTTAAAAATTTGTTAAAAACTGGCAAGTTTTATTTTTTATTTGAGGTTTCAGCTAATAGGCACCATCTTGCCAATTCTTGATAATGGTCCAATTAAAAAAATTAGACCAGCTAATGAAAGTATGTGTATGTTTTAAAATGATAAGCCTTCCTTTTAATAACCCTCTGGTTTGTTAGATGAAATGTCTAGGCAGAGAGAGAAAACTGTGGCTGCATCAGCCTCTTTTAGATATCCACTTTTTTCTCTGCACCTGTATGGTATCAGACCTACCTCATTTCACATGATAGCTATTTTTTGTATGGGTACTTTAAAAAAAAATCATACAGATCATTTATTAATGAATATGTTTGACAGGATTGTTAGACAATGATAGCAAAACTGAAACGAGACAGATGACAGAGATAGATAGACAGACAGACAGAAGATGTCTAATAGAGATGGATGATGGATAGAGATAAATGCTGGATAGATATAGACAGGGATAGATAAGGGATAGAGGATATAGATGACATATGGATAGACAGATATAGATAGTCAGATGATAGACATAGATGATAGATGGATAGATATAGATATATGGTAGCTAAATAGCTACAGACAGACAGATGTGTGAAAGGGAGATTAGAAGTGAGATCATCTAAATTCAACGGTTGTTGCATTTAACTTTTGAAGAACCTGACTGAACACAAGGAGGCAACTGTACCAGATCAAAAGTTATTTTTAAAGCCCAACTAGGACGTTCCATGACCAAATGTTAACTACATTTTAAAAACAAAACCCACATTAACTTTGATCAAAACCTGTTACTGCTTCTGATTACTGAAAGACGAATGTCTGAGTTTCCTAATGGAATGTTTTATGAATGGTGCTCTGTGTTTAATAAAAGCATAGTCACTGGATGGATAATAAAACTTTGTGGAAATGTCAAAATGAAGAAAAGGTCAGGCAAAATTCACCTTTCCTGCTAACCAACA
>NW_015422358.1:0-1382 GCF_001527695.2 Protobothrops mucrosquamatus | reverse complement strand
AATGGGCTCAAAATATAGGAGAAACAATATCTATGGATACCTGGGAGTTGATATGGGTGAGAAATGTGAAATTCACGCAAGCTCAAAACTTACGTGAGAACTTTTACAAAATGTTTTATAGATGGCACATGGATCCTGCAACTATGTCTCGTATTTATGAGAATTATGAATCCAAGTGCTGGAGGTGTGGACAACAAGAAGCAACTTTTTTTCATATGTGGTGGACTTGCAAGGTTATTAAGGCCTTTTGGATAAAACTGTGGTGGAATCTACAGCAAATTTTTAAAAGAAGAATTTTTTTCTTGCCTCAGTTGTTTCTCCTAGGTATTACACAAAATTTGGATGTAAAAGAAACGAACTTGATGTTGTATTGTTTAACTGCTGCCCGTTTGTTGATAGCTCAATATTGGAAGAGTAAAGTTTTACCTACAATGGAGGACTGGAGATTGAAGGTTTCGCATCTTGCTGAAATGGCAAAAATTTCGGCTTATCTGAAGAATCATTCAAATGAACAATTTTTATCAATATGGAGAAGATGGATTGTTTATATTCAAAATAAGCATAGAATGGTGGAATATAATTTGGGCTTTTAGATAATTTGCTTTCTTTTTTTATATATTTCACCTACTTATGTAGAATAATATTTTGTGGAGTTAGGGATATTAATAGTAGCTTACTTTTAGCTGAATAGTATCCTGGGATTAGGTTTGGGAAGTCCGGGGGTGGGGGGTGGGGGGTAGGGTTTTTACATTGTGATTTATTTGTGATGTGTTCCTTTTTATGATGAAAATAATAAAAAATTATATTTGAAAAAAAAAAAAAAAAGAGTTCTAACATATTTTCACCAAACTGGAGGAATGAGTATTAAAATGGCAAAGACTGTTCAGCATGATCTTATGAAATGTTTAATTGCACCATGGGTTGCTAATTTCACATTTTGAATAATTTCACATTGTAAACAATTGATTTCTACAAGACTCTGCTTGGAATAACAGCCTTGATACCATTTGTTCTTGCTGTTTAATTGTGAAGAACATAGCCTTGGGAAATGGCCACAGTTTCCCAAATTGGTGTTGCAGACGAGGCTCGGTTATTAATATTTCTGAGTAGTGCTAGGAATTATTCTTGTCTTTGACCCATTGTAAGGCAGCATAGGTTATGAAACAGTTGTCTAACTAAAAAGTAAAGGTTTCTGTATTCTTAACATTGTATGCAGAATTTTTTCTAGCTTGTCTGTATTCCAAATTGTTCATTTTTACATCTTCTAATACAATCTCATGGCCTTAATGTGTATTTTAAGTAGTTCGTATTTCATGTTTCAGTTTCTGTATAATTGCAGTGATGGATCAGAGGTTGTATATATTTATATTCAGCCACAGTTG
>NW_015422357.1:0-1382 GCF_001527695.2 Protobothrops mucrosquamatus | reverse complement strand
AGGAAAGATTATATATGGGTTAGGTTGAATTAGTTCTTTCAGTAGGAAACCCAAATCATAACTGAAGGAAGCTGTCTTAAATGTTATTTCCAAAAGTATATTTTCATTCTGCTTCAATTCCTTCTTAGCTTTCCTTAAAATAATATAAAATTAATTAATTAATTATTGTCACGCAATATCAATTATCAAATTTCTAAGCCTACATATATAATAATAGTTATAGGAATCGTAAGAATGAGTGAATGAAAATTGAATACTGTGTTCTCTTCTCCATTATTAGCCTTTCAATTCCCTTTCTCTTCTATTTCCTTTTAAATAGCTCCACTCATTTCTTCAAGGCATTTCTTTTAACAATTCAGCTGGGGAGAGAGTGTTCCTGAATGAGAAAGGAAAAGCAACAGGTGGATTCGATATCACCAACTTAATCACTTTTCCAAACAGATCCTTCCAGAGAGTTAGAGTTGGAAAGCTGGATCTACAGGCCCCAAAAGGGAAGGAATTACTCATTGATGAAGATGTGATCGTCTGGAATCCAGGTTTTAACCAGGTGAATCGACAATGCCATAATTCACTATGATCCCATATTGAACACAGTCTCTTTTCATATCTGATTTCTGGTTTTTTAAGTAAACAATGGCATATTCTTTTCAAATGTTGTTGATGATGAAGCACTTACATAACAATGTAAAAGCCATGGTTGCACAATTGGTTAGCATTTGTGTTTTAAGTCATGAGAGTAGCCACTTTTCCATTAGATTGTCAACATGTTCACTTATTTACTGACCTTGCCCTTCAAAAAGGACCTTTTGTACATCACTGTAATTTCTATATCATTTTAACTTGTTGATGAAGTTGATAAATTAAGTATTCTTTCAGAAGTCAAAAATAATTCCCCACAATAAAGGAGAAAAATTACAAACTGTTTTAAATACTCCCAATTTCAAAACCTTTTATGCTTATCACCAGGTTCTTCCACTTTCTCGATGCAATGACCCTTGTTTCCCTGGATCCTGGAAGAAAGGTATTGAGGGGGATCAATTCTGCTGCTATGCCTGTGTTCCATGTCCAGAAGGGAAGATTTCAAATCAAAATGGTAGGGTAGGAATTCTATCATTTTTTATTAGAATTAAGCAAACTTTAATAAACTAATTGGAGTCATCAAATTAATAAGACAATTTTCAGTAATATGAAATGCCTAGATGAAAAAGTATCCTTGATTTTTCTTCCAGATATGGATGACTGTTTTGAATGTTCAGAAGATCAATATCCAAATAAAGAAAAGAATGGATGTATCCTGAAACTGCTGATCTTTCTAACTATTGAAGAAACCTTAGGAATTGGTTTAGCCTCAGCAGCTCTTTGTTTCTTCTTCTTGACATCTT
>NW_015422356.1:0-1382 GCF_001527695.2 Protobothrops mucrosquamatus | reverse complement strand
TTCTGTTTGCCTGCTTTGTCTGATGAACCTGGCTGTCAGAGACAAATACATGGATCATGGATATGTCATGGACAATGTATATGTATATTTGTGGACAGTCACTGCTATTTGAAGACTGCATAGTTATTCAGGGCTTTCATGATGGATATGACCAAGGACAAATTTAAAAGGCAAGCTATTGCTTCTTATCACTCTCTATTACCCCTATGAAACTTTCTACCACCACAACAACTTAATTTTAGGTAGGAGGATGTTCTGGGGAGAAAGTGTCTGCAAATGTTCCTTAGTTCTATATAGAAGCTAGCAACATTCCTGAAGATAAATATGATTCTACTTTGGCAGGTACTATGCTTTGAACTCCAAGTTTTCATTTACTGTATGTACTATAGATCAGAGGTCCCCAACCAGTAGTGGGCCGTGGCCTCTTGGCTACTGGGCCACATGAGTGGCTGGCCAGCGTGTGGGTGCATGTGCACGTGCTCACCCCCCTTGTGCTGGCACTAGCTGAGCTGTGTGCCGGCGCTAGCTGAGCTGTGAGCCGCATGTTGGCACCAGCCGAGCCACGAGCCTCCCACCTGCGGCAGCAGAACTGTGAGTCTGTTGCTGGCACTAGCTGGGTCCCAAGCCTCTCACTGGCACTAGCGAAGCCATGAACCTCTAGCCGGCACTAGCTAAGCCGTGCACCAGGCACTGGTAATAGACAAGGCATGAATCTCTCACCAGCGCTAGCTGAGCCGCGAGCCTCTCACCAATACTAGCCTAGCCATGAGTCTCTAGCTGGCAGTAGCTTAGTCATGAGGCTCTCGCCGGCGCTAGCCAAGCCGTGCGCCATGCGTCGTTGCTAGCCAAGCCATGAGCCATGCAACGGCTCCAGCTGAGCCATAAGCCTCTCGCCAGCACCAGCCAAGCTGCAAGCCTCTCTTTGGCGCTAGACAAGCTGCGAGCCTCTCATAGGCACTAGCCGAATTGTGATCTTCTTGCTGGCATTAGCTGAGCCATGAGCCTCTCGCCGGCACTAGCTGAGTCATGCACCACGCACCACTGCTAGCCGAGCTGTGAGCCTCTTGCCGGCACTAGCCGAACTGCAACTTTTGCTGGTGCTAGCTGAGCCATGTGCCAGGCGCCGGTGCTAGCTGAGCTGTGAGCCTCTCGCTGGCGCTAGCAAGCCACAAGCCTCTCGACAATGCTAGCCAAGCTGCGAGCCATGAGCTGGTGCTAGCTGAGCCGTGCGCACGCGCCGGTGCTAGCCAACCCACGAGCCTCTCACCAACACTAGCTGAGCTGTGCACGATATGCCCACACTTGCTGAGCCCTGAGTCATACACCGGTGCTAGCCAAGCCACAAGCCACACGTTGGTGCTAACAGCTCCATTTGCGGAGTG
>NW_015422355.1:0-1382 GCF_001527695.2 Protobothrops mucrosquamatus | reverse complement strand
CTTCTTCTTCTTCTTCTTCTTCTTCTTCTTCTTCTTCTTCTTCTTCTTCTTCTTCTTCTTCTTCTTCTTCTTCTTCTTCTTCTTCTTCTTCTTCTTCTTCTTCTTCTTCTTCTTCTTCTTCTTCTTCTTCTTCTTCTTCTTCTTCTTCTTCTTCTTCTTCTTCTTCTTCTTCTTCTTTTTTTAAAAAAAAAAACGGAAAGCAAGTTGCCAGGAGGCATCTGCAAAAATAATGTCTTTGTGAGTTCTAACTTCTCTTCTGTATTTTGACAAGAGTGATTCACCGGAAAGTCATCCTGTGCGTCAGTTTCACTTCACTGCCTGGCCTGATCATGGGGTTCCAGAAACCACGGACCTTCTCATCAGCTTCAGGCACTTGGTCCACGAATTCATGAAGCAGAAGCCCCCGTCTTCTCCAACCTTAGTTCATTGCAGGTGCAAATATAATATCTTTACCAACATTGAAATGTGATTCTGTGTAGTTGTGCTTGTGTACAATGAGAGTGGCTGGCTTGCAAGGATAATTCATGGGAACAGCTGCTTTTAAAATTATAAAAATCAGGCAATGAGCTAGGAAGTGAGGGTGGCATTTGCAGGGGGACAATTTGAATTCAACCCACCCACTGTACACTGTACACAAGGCGCACACAATCTTTTGACTTTTACCTTCTTAAATTGTCTGAACAAGGGAAGCTGTTTTATATTATCACCGGTATATTTGAGTGTTGCCTTCTCATTTTTCTCCATGGCTAAAAGGCAGCATGTATTTACTTTTAAGTAATTGGGGTGCGTTCGTCAAATAAGAGCAACCAACTGCAGTTTTTGACTTGATGGCATCTAACTAGTTGGTTTAAAACAAAGCAAATTTGAACTATGATCAGTTGGCTGGTAAAGAGTCCTGCTGTCACTGGATGAATCCCATGGAGTGGGATGAGAGCTGTATATATATTTCCAATATGGTAGCATTTGCATGTATCAAGAGAGAGACAGCATGTGCGTTAGGGTGGGTGCCCCTTTGATAAGTTGTACAAACTTCGAGATGAAAGAAACTGTCCCTCTTGGTTTAATTTAACGTGTCTATTATTGTGTCACTGAGACCATAGAGTGTTGCTGGCTACCTCAAGTGGCAGAATGTTTTTCAGGTTCATGGAGTCCAAAATAAACCAGATGGAAAGTGTAGGTCAGCCCCCCCCCCCAGCTTTAAACCATTTTGTATTAAATCCGTAGGGAAGGAAAGGATCAGGATTCACATCCCACAGCTTGTGCTGTGGGAGGGTACTTCATTTCCTTTTTCATGCGCTGTCTGCTAAATTGCCCTTCCCAGGATACATTATCTCATTCTGTAGAGTCGACAATCAAAACATAAAAGCAAACCCGTCGTTCAA
>NW_015422354.1:0-1382 GCF_001527695.2 Protobothrops mucrosquamatus | reverse complement strand
CAGGCGATAATAAAAACCACGATAAATATACACAAATTTCTGTTCTAAAATCAAATTAAATAACAGGCCTGCTCTAAAAATACCCCATGCAAAACCCCCACTAAAACATAATCAAACTACGCCAGGCCGGCCGCACGGAATAGATGGGCCTTCAGGGCTCGGCGAAAAAGGCGCAGGTCCGCAACTGTACGTAGGTCGGAGGGTAGGTCATTCCAGAGGGCAGGAGCTGCCACAGAGAAGGCTCTCCCCCTGGGGGTCGCCAGCCGGCATTGTCGGGCCGACGGCACCCTAAGGAGGCCCTCTCTGTGGGAGCGGACTGGTCGAAGGGAGGTGTTTGGTAGGAGGCGGTCTTGCAAATACCTAGGTCCATTGCCACGGAGCGCTTTAAAGGTTGTTACTAACACCTTGAAGCGCACCCGGAAGGCCACTGGCAGCCAGTGCAGCTCGCGCAGGAGAGGTGTTACATGGGAGTATCTAGAGGCCCCCAGGATCCCCCGCGCGGCCGCATTCTGAACTAGCTGGAGCCTCCAGGTGCACCTTGAGGGGAGCCCCATGTAGAGAGCGTTGCAATAGTCCAGGCGGGAAACAACGAGGGCTTGAGTGACCGTGCGTAGGGCGTCACGATCCAGAAAGGGGCGCAACTGGCGTATCAGGCGAACCTGATGAAAAGCCCCCCTGGCCACGGCTGTCACATGATCGTCTAAAGACAGCCGAGCATCCAGGACGCCCCGGTTGCGGGCCCTCTCCGCGGGAGCTAATGACCCGCCCCCGATAGCCAGAGATGGAACCAACTGGCTATGACGTGACGCCGGAAACCACAGCCACTCGGTCTTGGACGGGTTGAGTCGAAGCCTGTTCCTCCCCATCCAGACTCGCACGGCCTCCAGGCACCGGGACATCACTTCCGCGGCATCGTTGGGGTGGTCCGGGGTGGAGATGTACAGCTGGGTGTCATCTGCATACTGGTGAAACTCCACCCCGAAACCACGGATGATCTCACCCAGTGGCTTCATATAAATGTTGAACAGGAGAGGCGAGAGGACCGACCCCTGTGGTACCCCACAAGTGAGGTACCTCGAGGTCGACCTCTGCCCCCCTGCCAACACAAATTGCGACCGGTCCGAGAGGTAGGAGGAGAACCACTGTAAGACGGTGCCCCCCAAACCCAACCCCTCTAACCGGGGCAACAAGATACCATGGTCGATGGTATCGAAAGCCGCTGAGAGATCTAACAGGACCAGGATAGAGGAGCAGCCTCTATCCCGAGCCCTCCAGAGATCATCAACCAACGCGACCAATGCCGTTTCCGTGCTGTGCCCAGGCCGGAAGCCGGACTGGCGCGAGTCTAGATAGACAGTTTCTTCCAGGTGCTGAGGGAGCTG
>NW_015422353.1:0-1382 GCF_001527695.2 Protobothrops mucrosquamatus | reverse complement strand
TTCCTTCCTTCCTTCCTTCCTTCCTTCCTTCCTTCCTCTTCCTTCCTTCCTTCCTTCCTCTTCCTTCCTTCCTCTTCCTTCCTTCCTTCCTCCGTTCCTTCCTTCCTTCCTTCCTTCCTTCCTTCCTTACTTACTTACTTACTTACTTACTCCTCCTCCTTCTCCTCTCCAAACTCCCCACTTCCTTTAGCCCTGATGATGTTCCCTAGTTGGGTCACGAAACGTCTGCAAGGAAACCACCCAGCTCAGAGACCACCAGGGACCCCACAGTCCTTCCTTCCTTCCTCTTCCTTCCTTCCTTCCTTCCTCCCTCCGTTCGTTCCTTCCTTCCTTCCTTCCTTCCTTACTTACTTACTTACTTACTTACTTACTTACTCCTCCTCCTCCTTCTCCTCTCCAAACTCCCCACTTCTAGCCCTGATGATGTTCCCTAGTTGGGTCACGAAACGTCTGCAAGGAAACCACCCAGCTCATGGTCCTTCCTTCCTTCCTTCCTTCCTTCCTTCCTCCGTTCCTTACTTACTTACTTACTTACTTACTTACTTACTCCTCCTCCTCCTCCTCCTCCTTCTCCTTTCCAAACTCCCCACTTCCTTCTAGCCCTGATGATGTTCCCTAGTTGGCTCACGAAACGTCTGCAAAGAAAACCCCAAGTTCAGGGTCCTTCCTTCCTTCCTTCCTTCCTTCCTTCCTTCCTTCCTTCCTTCCTTCCTTCCTTCCTCCGTTCCTGCCTTTCTCCTCCTCCCTTCTAGTACTGATGATGTTTCCTAGTTTGGTCACAAAACGTCTGTAAGGAAACCACCCACCTCAAGGTCCTTCCTTCCTTCCTTCCTTCCTTCCTTCCTTCCTTACTTACTTACTTACTTACTTACTTACTTACTTCCTCTTCCTCCTCCTCCTTCTCCTCTCCAAACTCCCCACCTCCTTCTAGCCCTGATGATGTTCCCTAGTTGGGTCACGAAACGTCTGCAAGGAAAACCCCAAGCTCAGGGTCCTTCCTTCCTTCCTCTTCCTTCCTCATCGTTCCTCTTCCTTCCTTCCTTCCTTCCTCCGTTCCTCCCTTCCTCCTCCTCCTCCCTTCTAGCACTGATGATGTTCCCTAGTTGGGTCACGAAACGTCTGCAAGGAGACGACCCAGCTCAGAGTCCTTCCTTCCTTCCTTCCTTCCCTCCCTCCCTCCCTCCCTCCCTCCTCCTCCTCCTCAGCACCAGTGACATAATCTAGTCAGATCCAGAAACGTCTGTGAGGAAATCCGCCATTTTGGAGACGGTTGGAATCCCGGCCCACTAAAACCCTTTTTCAATCTCAGCCCCTTGAGGGTGTCTGGACTTCAACTCCCAGAATCCCCGGCAGCTTGGATGAAGAGCTAAGAAAGTGGGTTC
>NW_015422352.1:0-1382 GCF_001527695.2 Protobothrops mucrosquamatus | reverse complement strand
TTAACCAGTGGAACAACCTGCCTCCAGAAGCGGTGAATGCTCCAACACTGGAAGTTTTTAAGAAGAGACTGGACAGCCATTTGTCCGAAATGGTATAGGGTTTCCTGCCTGAGCAGGGGGTTGGACTAGATGACCTCCAAGGTCCCTTCCAACTTTATCATTATTATTATTATTATTATTATTATTATTATTATTATTAACTAAAAAGAAAATATTGCTTAGTATAGCTTTGTCTTTGCAGCACACTAAGCAGAAATTAGTCACTGAGTCCCACAGCCAGATGAGAGGGAGAGACGCTATAATAGGCATTTGTAGTCCAGAAGGCTGTCTTGCCTCCAAATGTTCCTTCATGTGACATAGAGGTTTTGCTTTGTTTTCTGATGAAAAGCATCATTTTCCTGAAGATCACTGATTCTGGAATACAATGAATCCATTAATGAGCCCAGATGATCTATGGCACCACAGTTTGACCCTAATTTGTCAGAATATCTAAAACCATTTCTTGTTATAGTTAAAGTGATGAAAAGTACAGAAGTTTGAGATTGTAAGGAAAATGTCTCTGGGAATAATAGTCTAATCCAGTAGTGCTAGCCCCTGCATTTTAAGTTGCAACCTGAGTTACGTGGTTTGAAGTCTTTTGCCTAAGTTCTTTTTTTGGGAATAGGCTAGTCCTGAAAAGCACTCTTGGGACTGACACCTAGTACTCAGACTTAGATTGTGCATTGACATTCTTTTTTTTTTTATTGGTCATCTGGAATAGAATTCTAACTGACTAGCCTTTAGCTGGCTTCTAGCTAAATTGTTTTCTGCACAAATTTGTAGATGTACCTCTTTTCTAAATTGAAGTTTTTAATGGAGTTACATACTTGTGGAGTTCTTGATGTTCTCTGAGGTTGGTTGTTTGCTTGCAGAAGTTTCATTACCCGACTAGCACTAGTAACGTCATTAGTGTTTCTAGCAAACAACCAAGCATAGAGAGTACCAAGCAATCCACAATTCAACCCTAAGCTACAAATGTGCCCTTTTACTAAAGTACATACACATACATACACGGATATATTACACCTTTATCAATCAAAGCTATTATAATTAAGTGTAAGTTGTTAAAATATAAAACTTGTATACTTTGAGATATATCCAGCTGTTTTTTTATAAAGGTTTATTGGTGAATTATTATTCTCATTTTTTTTCATTTTGGGGAGAGGTTGTCCTGGTAGGCTACTAGTTTTGCTTTGTTTTAGCCAGATGAGTGTGACAGTCAATATCCTTGATAAAAAGCATCAGTCCTTCAGGGCAATGCCCTTGCTCATTGCTTTAATTTAATAGAGTTTTGAATGGCAAAAAGCAGGAATGATAGAAGGTTTCTATATCAAATAAAATCA
>NW_015422351.1:0-1382 GCF_001527695.2 Protobothrops mucrosquamatus | reverse complement strand
CCCCCCCCCCCCCCCCCCCCCCCCCCCCCCCCCCCCCCCCCCCCTCTCTCTGCCCTAGGAAGCAAGCAATGGCAAACAAGTTCCAAAAAACTGTGCTAAAAAACCTGCAGGGAATTGTCTAAGCAGTTGCCAGGAGTTGAAAACTGACTCAAAGATACACACAGACACACACACAAACACACACACAAACACACACAAAGCTATTTCAGATTAGAATGTTGTGTACCTTTGCCACTTGTTGTCAGTTCAAGCAGACTTTAACCAAAATCCTTCCTATTCAATCTGTGGGGCTGCAACTCCCTGAAAGGTGCCACTTTTGAGAAGATGAAAGCAAAGAAGTTGCTTTGCTCATGGCTGGCAGTGCTACCAGTTTTCCTCCAAGGCATCAGACTGAACTTACAAATGCCTTTCCTTGGAGCTTCAAGTTTGACTGCCTTTGGGAAACAATTACATAAATCAATGGACCTGCAGGTTGCATATCGTGTTCCACACTGATGGCGTTTGGTTAAAAGGGAGTATTGAATTGATTTGTGCCTCCCTTTGAACTCATTCAGTTTTAGTCTAATAAAAAAAATAGTGTCCTGGGTCTTTGAAAATAGAGTATATAATCTAGGCCAGAATGTGAGTTCTAGGAATGTTTTAACCATACAGGAAGGATTTTAGCCATTAACATGTCAACTTTTTTACATCTAGGATTTTTTATTTTTATTTTTTGGTAGTTGGGATACCTTGAGAAAATGGGTGCTAACCAGCATGAGATATGCTTGGCAAAAATCTGCACTGATTTTTTTTTCCTTTAAAATGTTTTTTTAATTCACTAGCAATATCAAAATACTATCATTTTCCAATTGTGAGATTGTCTTTATCTTTTTTCCGCTGTTTTCATATTTTGAGATGGCAAAAACACATTCTTGTCCATGAACAGAGATAATCACATCCCTGCACTTCAGCACAGATTAAACAATCTTCTGTCTTCATATGCCCAGATACGCTGTTTTTCTGATCAAAGAAGGAGAAAAAGTTCAGTCATAATCTGATTTGAGTTGTAAAACTGATTTGAGTTGTAAAGACTTTCTGAGATAGCCTGAAATGTTTTGGTGTATGTATGTTTGGCAGTTTCTTACTCTCTGATGCTGGTGTAGTTTCTTTGTTTTAAACGACAGCTTTGAAATCAGTAACTGAGTGTCCTGGGAGATTAAAATGCTCGGATATTACTTTGGCCTTGTTCTGACTCCTGATATCAAATGTGTGTCCATTAATTCTTTTGTTTAAAGTCTGACCTGTTGGTCCAACATTGAATCCAGAGGGGCATTGTTAGCAGATGGTGACACAGATTGCACTGAAAGAAGAGCATGTGAAGAAGCCTCTAATGTTGTGTATGA
>NW_015422350.1:0-1382 GCF_001527695.2 Protobothrops mucrosquamatus | reverse complement strand
GTAAATTGCCCACAAGAGATCTAGAGCAATTTGACGTTTCTTACTAAATAAAGACCTGATCCCTTTAAGATTTTTTTAAAGTTAAAAATAAAATTTCACAAAGCAACTGTCCATATTCCTCTCTGTGTAGAAGATGCATTGCAGGAGTTGGAATCTGAAATAACTTTCTTTGATATGAATTTGTTTTTGTAGATAATCCATAACCACTCATGTTCCTCTTCAAGAAAGAACATTTTAATATTTGTTTAGAAAAAAAATA
Source organism: Protobothrops mucrosquamatus (assembly GCF_001527695.2). NCBI lineage: Eukaryota > Metazoa > Chordata > Lepidosauria > Squamata > Viperidae > Protobothrops > Protobothrops mucrosquamatus. The sequence goes on along the minus strand of NW_015422350.1, from coordinate 1,123 downwards.
GGACAATCAGGGTGAGCTTTTCAACTTCCAATAGCCATTTTCCAAAAAATGGATGCCAGAAATTATTTGTAAAACTCAAACCTTAAGCCCAGTCATTTGTACATAAGGGCAACATCTTCAGAAATGGCACACTCTACGACTCCGTCCTGTGGCATAGTTCCCATTAGTTTCTGTTAATCTGCTTTTAGAATGTAGTTTTACTAAATCCTGGAACACCTCAAAAACTTTTGGTGGTTTCTCTTTGAGAAAAACAGGCCAGAGAAGCATTTTTTGCAAATCAAAAACCAAACTTTAATCAATTTCTTCAGCTTATTCCTTTGCAAAAGAAAATGAATTTTAGTAAATACACACTGCAGTTATACTTAAATAATGCAACTTTAATTTATGCTCTTCTGATTTAATAGTCTCTAGATTATATCTCATAATCTCCTGCAATATTTAGGATTCTATTTAAAAATGTATTGGACTTCTGAAACATACAGCCCCCCCCCATGAAGAAATTCTCTCCAAAGGTTAGGGTAAATTGAACTGGGCTCTTGCATCTTAACTTTTAAAAAACTGGCATTGATAATGATATGCAGAATTGTTAATGTTTAAAGAAATCAGCATAAATTAATTTGTGTTGAAAGTAGCCTTTTCCATTTTGTTTTTCAGAAAAGTCATGTGGTCTACCCCCAGAAATCCACAATGCTTCATTGCAGCAAGAAAATAGAGACGAATATGATCCTGGAGAAATAATAAATTATAAATGCAATCAAGGATTTTATGCTGAAGGCAATGATAGCAAAACATGTAGAAAAGGAGAATGGATGGGATCGTTCACTTGTGTTGGTACAGTTATTTTATTTTTGAATTACTCAAGGTAATTGTTTTCTAAACAGAATTGTTGAAAAATGGTGTTTAAAGGAAAGAGGCCACACTTGTTGTCTTACTTTTGAATCTGTGGAGACTCAGGCAAACAGGCATTTGTTGTTCCAGAGACTGAATGATTATTTCCATTGTATGGGCAAAGGAGGCTTGTTTAAATTAACCAATAGAAGAATTCTTGGAACTGACCAACATGTGAACAATTTTGTGACTTTAGCTGGCCTAATATGGATGATATATTTTGTCATAATTTATT
>NW_015422349.1:0-1382 GCF_001527695.2 Protobothrops mucrosquamatus | reverse complement strand
TTTGCAAGACCGCCTCCTACCAAACACCTCCCTTCGACCAGTCCGCTCCCACAGAGAGGGCCTCCTTAGAGTGCCGTCGGCCAGACAATGCCGGCTGGCGACCCCCAGGGGGAGAGCCTTCTCTGTGGCAGCTCCTGCCCTCTGGAATGACCTACCCCCCGACCTACGTACAGTTGCGGACCTGCGCCTTTTTCGCCAATCCCTGAAGGCCCATCTATTCCGTGCGGCCGGCCTGGCGTAGTTTGATTATGTTTCAGTGGGGTTTTTTGTATGGGTGTGTTTTTAGAACAGGCCTATTATTTAATTCGATTTTAGAACAGAAACTATTTATTATCATGGTTTTTAGTATTGCCTGTTCACCGCCCTGCATAAGGGAGATAGGGCAGTATATAAATTTAATAAATAAATAAAATAAATAAATAAATAAATTTGAGAATTGAGGCTGGTGAGAAGCCTAGTTTGGCAAGGTTGGACTCGACTGCCTTGATCCATGAAGAGGAGAATTTATCTTGAAGAATTTATGGAGCAAGGCCTTGCGGAAAGCAATTAAGCCTTAGTCAGATGTTTAAGGAAGCTATACAGATTCTTGCTTCGACTTTTATGAATCCTGTCTCCAGGCACAGAAGTGCATTTGGGACACAGTGCGGCATCTGGAGAATTGTTCTGATAAATTTGGATTGAACTCTTTCCAGTGGTGTAAAACACGAAGCTGAGGGTCCGAGCAAGGTCCCGTAGAGAAGCTGTGCTAGTGACTTGGCCAGAAAGAGCTTAATTGCAGCTGGAACATAGTGTCCTCCCTTTCTGCAGAAAAATTTAAGAATGGCATTCGCTGATCGTTGGCCAGAGGCAGCCACGTATTCTCCATGGGCTTTTTGTGAGCCAGTGGCATGGATGACCACCCCTAGGTCCTTAAAGGTGGTTACCTGCTCTATTTTGTGGCTATTTAAATACCATGAGTACCATTTTGGCCTTTTTGCAAAAGCCATAACCTTTGTTTTCTCATAATTTATGTCCAGTTTATTATATTTGCAATACTGGACAAGGGCTTGCAAGGCTCTTTTAAGGCCAACTGGAGTCCTGGAGAGGATCACAGCGTCATCTGCATAGAGCAGCAGAGCAATGCTTCGGTCACCTATTTTTGGGGGGTGGTAATTTGGATTATTTAACCATTTTACCATATCATTTATGTAAATATTGAAGCGCAAGGGGGCCAAAAAGCACTCCTGTTTAACCCCCTTTTGAGTTTCAACTGACCTCGAGAGAGACCCTTGCATATTACACCTCACCTTGAGGGATGTTTTGGTATGTAAGGCACGTAACAGATGGAGGAGTCTGTGATCAATTGAGGCAGCTTCCAGCTTCTCCCATAGCTTAGTCCTTGT
>NW_015422348.1:0-1382 GCF_001527695.2 Protobothrops mucrosquamatus | reverse complement strand
AACTAGCTGGAGCCTCCGGGTGCTCCTCAAGGGGAGCCCCATGTAGAGAGCATTACAGTAGTCCAGGCGGGAAGTGACAAGGGCATGAGTGACCGTGCGTAAGGCGTCCCGGTCCAGAAAAGGCCGCAACTGGTGAATCAGGCGAACCTGATAAAACGCTCCCCTGGTCACGGCCGCCAACTGGTCATCCAGTGTCAGCTGCGAATCCAGGAGAACACCCAAGTTGCGGACCCGATCCGAGGGGGCCAAAGTTTCGCCCCCTATAGTCAGCGATGGAGTCAGCTGACTATGCCGAGGCGCTGGTAGCCACAGCCACTCAGTCTTGGAAGGGTTGAGCCTGAGTCTGTTTCTCCCCATCCAGACCCTCACGGCCTCCAGACATCGGGTCATCACGTCAAGGGCATCGTTGGGGTGGCCCGGGGTGGATATGTACAGCTGAGTATCATCAGCGTACTGATGGAAATCCACCCCGAAGCCACGAATGATCTCCCCCAGCGGCTTTACAGAATAGTCCTTGATTTACAACCCCTTGTTTAGGGGCCGTTTGAAGTTACACCAGCACTGAAAAAACTGCCTTATGACCGGTCCTCAAACTTACAACCATCCGCAGCATCTCCAGGTCATGTGGTCAAAAGTCGGGTGCTCGGCTAACGCGTGATCGTGGGGAATGCTACAAAGGTCGTAATTGTGAAAAACCGTCATGAGTCAGTTGTAACTTTCAACGGTCACTAAACAATCTGTTGTAAGTCGAGGACTACCTGTCGGTGGGTTCCTGATGGCTTTGGTCACGGGTTTTTGTCAGAAATGCCGTTTATATATATAGCCAACAAAGAGTAGAATCACCATGTGCTTTACTGCTGAACTGTTTTTACTGTAAAAACTCTACCATAGAGACACACTACACACTGCCATCTACTGGCAGAATAATTCTTTACAGTGGTTATTGCAATACAAAATGGCATTCTAACATGTGTTCCAAATCAACTCGATTTAAATCATAATTTTTAAAGAGCAGCTGTCATCTCTTGACTCACCAACAGTCCCGCACACTTTAATGGGGCGGCTGGTGATGTGGCAGTGACACCACAAGGTGAGGGATGTGGCGGGCAGCAGGTGAGTGGATGCCCGCTAACAGACGCTGCCAGGATGGATCTGAATGACAGGTGCTCTTTAAATGTAAGGACTCATTCTTGCTGGTGGTTAGAATCTTTCATATTATTATTTGCAAACAAAATGAAGGTTTCCTATTTAGAATAATAAGCTGCCAGGTTAGTAAAACCCCGATATCAGAACCGATTTTAGGTTAATAGGCTAATCACACATAGTTGGAGAACTATTCAAATTCTTTTATTTAATTAAAACGCTTGGGGCCTGGTACAGAG
>NW_015422347.1:0-1382 GCF_001527695.2 Protobothrops mucrosquamatus | reverse complement strand
GTCTGAGAAGAAGCAAAAGTATTAGCCTTTTCAGAAGAAACTGGAAATCCAATTAAAGAAGCTTTAGGAGGGAGAAGTTTTACTTGGTTGTAATCAGAAGGGGGGCTGGTAGTTAATTGTTGCCCTTCTGAAGCATCTAAGCCATATTTGTTAAAAAGAAAGAAGTTTGTCTTGGTTACTTCTCTAAGCTCGCGTATATCTCCTGAGCCTTAGAAAGTTTCCATCCATACTTATGAAAAAATCCTCCTTTTTGCCAAAAGGAATGGACGTGGTGCCCCAAGTCTATTCCAGACGGTAAGAATGGATGGTCCAAGGACGTATCCCTCGCAAGGAATCACGTCGGGGTCACCAGTTGTGGGAAAACCGGGACCTGAGTCTCCCGGCTTGGTTTCAGACCTCGTCCGGGGGCTGATTCTTGAGTTGTCACGGACTCTCATGGTAAAGAAAAGACAGACACGAGGCTGCCTCGGATGAGAGTCGAGAGAGAAGAAATCCAAAAGGCAAAAGTGGAGTCTCTCCCTCCCAGGCTCTCCTTTATTAGCATACATCAAAGCAAGTTGCAGGCAGAAGCTACAAGCAGGGGGGTGAACCGGGGGAGGCAAACGGGGAGTTTTGGAGGTTAGAGACAGCGAACGTTTTACAGAATGTATCTATCTAATACATGGCATATTCTGCTAACTGTTCACAGTAAAAGTTGCCATTGTGGTTCACATTGGAAGGTCTTATCAGGAAGCAATAATATAGTAGCTTGCATAGACAGTTCTTTTGACTTGTCTCTTTGTTCTCTGTTCTTACATGTGTTCAGCTGCTAATTGCAACCTAACACGTAAGCACTATTAAGCTTGCTGAAGGTTAACAAAATGGAGTAACTAATGCTATATTCCAACAATATCTTGTTAGTATTTTCTGTTTATTTGTTCCTGGAGCACCTTCTTCTTCTCTTCTGGCTCTTGGCTCCATCTGAGAAAATGGTTGGAAGAACATTTCCCTCCGTCAGGTTCTGAAGGGAGAAAATCAATTCCCCCCCCCCCCGTACTTTTCTCATTTTCTGCTTTCATCCCTATTGTCTCTTCTCATCAGGGCAGTCTATCTGTTAGTTTGCCTGTTTATCTGACTCCTGTCCTTTGGCTCTTTTTATTCAGCATCTTCCTCATGAGGCTGTTGGTGGAAGAGCTTCCCTGAAGCCATCTTGTTTTCCCTCCTTCTTGTCTCTTGCTGAGCACTTCAACAAGATCTTCATGGCTATAATGGCGCAAAGGCTTGAAAGATTCTTAGCAGGTTTTATTCATTCTGATCAAAATGGCTTTCTATCCAAAAGATACATAAGAAATAATGTCAGTATTGTTTTGGACATATTGGAGTATTATGAAGTGCACAATGAA
>NW_015422346.1:0-1382 GCF_001527695.2 Protobothrops mucrosquamatus | reverse complement strand
ATGAGTCGTGTGACGGGGAGGTTACATCAAGTCAGGGTCATTGGTAGGTGAACTGCTGGTGGGGGGGAGGGAGTTATGCTGGAGTTATGCTCTCCAGCCCCCCAATTCTTATCATCTCGTATTTCAACAACCTTGATTCTCACGCTAGTTTCAGTATTATTATGTCTAGCTGAACTCTCATGGACATCCTTCCCCTCCCTGATGTCAACGCTGCAAATACTGTATATTCTTGCTTTGACAATATGCAGAACTGTCTGGTATTTTTATAGTTAAATCAGGCAACAGGGAAAGGGGAGGAGAATAAGGAAAGCCCGGGAAAAAGAAACCGGAAGTGAATCACATCTTCCAAGTTAATTGGAAGATGTGAACTATGACCCCAAAATAGGGGAGGGAAAAATGCCTGGAATGTATGTGCAACGGAAAAGAATCTCAGATCTAAGCATTCCACCATGCCGTACTGACATCTCTGTAACCTTAATAAATGCTTTTAGGTTAAAAGAATGCCTGAAAGTTCTTTTAAGTGTTTCGTTAATCAGACACATGACATCATGCTTAGATCTGAGATTCTTTTCATCTAACTCTAAAAGTGAAAGTAGAAGAAAATGGCTACATCTCCATCTGTTGTCAAAGCAAAAACCTCCGATGTTAGCAGCGTTGACAACTGGCTCCCTTGGCTAAGAAACAGAGTAAAGCGCGCACACACACACACACACACACACGAGTCAGATATGACTGGACAGGGAAACTTTTACCTTACTTCACTATCCAAGTGCACATGCTTATCAAATTTGTAGATAACAACAATTAGGATGAAGAGCAACCTTATTAGATGACAGCCCTCAAGGTCCAGAAGGAGCTCATCAACCACAGAACAGATTGTCTCAAGAAATGATGGATTCCTGCTGGAGGTTTTTAAGTCGAGTGTTACACACCCGTCTGGATCTCTACCACTAATCCCATCGCTATGAGAGTAGGCATTGTTCTGCAGAAGAACAGAGAGTGCCAACACAGTATTTGGGTAGATTGTACGCTGTAATGTCGTAAAGGTTCTTTGCGGTGAAGGAGGACAAAGGATAATGTCGTGCATGACAATTAGGGAATTAGAAGCCTTTGAAATGCTGAATTACAGAGGATTACTTAAAATTTCATGGGTTGAATGCATATAAAATGAGGCATTCTCTCCCCCCCCCCCAAAAAAAAAGTCAGGGAAGAATTGTGAATACCATCAAGAAAAGGAAATGGTATTGTTCGGGACGCCTGCTATAAGAAACATCAGCTACTTCAATTAATTATACAAGGGTTCAAGGGAAACCTGGCATTAAAAGAAGGCTCACAGCCAGGATGAAAAATCTGCTTGCTTGGTTTGGCAAAAATTACATTGA
>NW_015422345.1:0-1383 GCF_001527695.2 Protobothrops mucrosquamatus | reverse complement strand
ACTGAAATCTCAAGTCGTGCGGGGTGTCTCTGTGCGCTGCTCGTCTCAATTCAATATTTAAACAAAGTACACGAGAAAGTCTAATCATAGTCACAGAGGATTAAATGAACCACCTATCAGCCTAATTTATAGCTGTGAGCTAACACATTAGCTCTTCCCTAATTATTCATTTGCTGGTATTGTTGGTTTTTTTTTTTTTAGCATTCTGTTCGCTTCTGAGTTGCTGATTATTAACATTGCTGTTCTTTATTGTAAAATTTTGGAATCTGTATCTCCATACTTCTGGCTCTGATCAAAAAAGGCTAATACCATTGCATTAAAAGCTAATTGACAGCTTTAGGTCTGCAACGAACCCCAGAGATGGGATGCACCCGTGTCTTTGTTAGATTATTGCCGTTACTTCTTCAAAAGTTATTTTAAAAGGCTGTTTTTGACACAAGTAGGTCTTTTCAACTGCAGAGGCTAAAAAAAGTTTTTTTTCATTCCTCGAAAAAATTCGATTCTCTTCTGGATGATTCTCTTTCGTTTGCTAGGCTATTAATTAATTTACTGTTCGCCTGCGTTGATCTAATGTGCTCTGTTTTCTATCCCACTCTCTTTTATTTATTTCAACTGTATATGATTCTGTAATCTAATTTATGCCATTAGCCCCTTTGAGAGATTTTTGTTAATATGTTTTAAAGGGTATGGTATAAATAATAATTAATTTATTGGCCAAACACTGAGCTGAATGGATCATTAATGAAAGTGCTATTTAATGTTGATGGAATGAGATGTTAAAAAATTCAGCAAGGCAAACATGTCCTAGGGCAATCTGCAACCTGCCTATATGCGCTGGATTCCATTTCCCCCAAATAAACCCTATAAATATGTACGGATATTTGACTGTTTAGTTCCTTTGCTGTTTGTATTTGTAATTCATAGAGAGTACGCCAGAATTTATTTGTATGACTAAAGGGAAATTCTCCTGGGGAGGAGAGAGGAAAGATGGGAGGGAGAGGGAAGGAGGGAGGGAGGGGAGGGAGGAAAGAAAGAAAGAAGGGAGGGAGGGAAGATGGGAAGGAGGGAGGAAGAAAGGGAAAAAAGATGGGAGGGAGGGAGAGGGGGAGAGAGAGGAGGAGGAAAGATGGGAGGGAAAAGGAAGGAGAAGAGATGGGATGGAGAGAGGGAGAAAGGGAGCGAGAAAAGGTGGGAGGGAGGAGAAAGGGAGAGAAAGGAAGGAAGGAAGGAAAATGAGAAAGGGAAAAGAGTAAGGGGGAGGAGAAAGGAAGGAAGGAAGGAAGGGAATGTAAAGAGAAAGAACAGAGAAGAAGGAAAGGAACAGAGAAGAAGGAAAGGAAGGAAGGAAGGAAGGAAGGAAGGAAGGAAGGAAGGAAGGAAGGA
>NW_015422344.1:0-1383 GCF_001527695.2 Protobothrops mucrosquamatus | reverse complement strand
GGGTCACCCTGAAGAGGGCGGCCGGGCGATTATCTGATGACGCGATGAGTGAGGAGTAGTAGTTAGTCCTAGCCACCCTCATCGCCACTAGGTAGGATCTAACATGTATCCTTACCTGTGTTCGATCGGACTCGGTTCGGCTGGCCCTCCAACTGCTCTCTAGGCGTCTTTTCCGACGTTTCATCTCTCTCAGCTCCCCTGTAAACCAGGGAGCCAGTCGAGATCTACGTCGGGTCAGAGGCCGCAAAGGCACGACCCGGTCCAATGCTGCGGCGGCAGTTGTCTCCCAAGCCGCCGCCTGATTTTCCGCCGAGTCGTGGACCAGATCCTCCGGATATGGCCCAAGCCATATACATACATACATACAAATTAATGGCTGAGATCTAAGTAAGAGATGGAACAGGCTTCAGCATTATGTCCAAGGCAATTGCTTTCCGTGGCATGGCTGTTTCATGGTAATTTTAGTAAATTAGTGATGATCTCAATTGTTTGGTGGGCTTTGGACAATGACTAAGCGAGCCCTAGTCTGATTTCTTTACATATTTGAGTTCCCTTTTTGCAATAAGGAGGTTATATAAATCTCTATATAGACTTTCTTGGGGTATGCAGATAGTTTCAGTTCTTGTGTACGTTAACTACATAAACTTTGTTCAGCAACATTCCAGGTGAATTTTTCCATTTATCATTTTGGCATGTATTAATATTGATTTATTTTTAAGCTGCCTCACTTCGGCAGTTAGTAATAGTGTGTTGCTGTCTATTCTCTTTCTACAAGGATGGGTATGAAAAATTGGATTCTATCAAATTTTTATGTGCCTTCTTCAGCAAGAACGGTGATGGCTAGTAGCTATACAATCATTTTTGAGTGTCTCAGTATGCATTATGTATGAATTTACATGCAACCTAACAGCAGAAACAGTTTTGATGAAATTAATATACACACCTTCTCAGTCCATCCAGCAATGATGAAAGACATAAGGACTGTTCACTCTTCTCACCCCAAATGTTTAATTTTGAAAACGTAAGTGGAGCTAAATGCCAAAAGGGGCTCTCTGAATAACACAGAATTATTCTTTTCCAAATAATATCACATCCACACTGAAAGGTAGCAATTCTTCATATATTTGCCATTAATAATTTATTTTAAATAGCATTACAAGCCATTGTTTTTCTTATTGTCTAGGGCAGTGGTTCTTAACCTTTTTGAACGAATCGCCCCCTTGAGCCAATGAGGAAGTTGTCATCGCCCCCCTCCCCCAACATAACCTCTCAGTCACAACTTTGCAATACTGCAGACCTCTTAAAATGTGAAATGAATTTATATAAACTTTCATTTCTCTCCCCCAGAATAAAGTTAATAATTTTGTGGATGTGAGGGCTGGG
>NW_015422343.1:10677-11973 GCF_001527695.2 Protobothrops mucrosquamatus | reverse complement strand
GGTGAAATTGGGCATCCCTGTCTTACCCCTTTGTTTATTTCAAAACTTTTTGTGTTCTCTCCATTGAATATCACACTAGCTCTCTGTGTTCTATATATTGCCTTTATTGTGTTACTAAATTTCTCGCCGAATTTCATATCCTCAATCTGTTGGAACAGAAATTGCCAATTGAGGCTATCAAATGCTTTCTGCGCGTCCAGAATCTACAAAGACAGATATACAAAGTAGCTATATAAAAAAGGAGATTTCCAAACAGTTAAATGTCCACTGAATGTATTGGAGTTAGTCTAAAAAAGTTATTTAATTGACATGCAAAACATTTGTTTCTTTTCATGGGTTGAGATCATGCCTATTATTATCAAACTCTCTAATCAAAGAATTACCAATATTAATTACTCAAAATCTGTTTGTTTCATGGTGTCAAGTATCACCAGATGACCATCTCTGTATAAAAAAGCAAGACATAAATCAGTTCTGAATATGTAATGATATCAGGGAGAGCAAGTGATAAGGGGAAAAGGGAAAAGATATATAAAAAAGGGAGAGGCTAAAACATATAAGGAACGGTTGCTGGAATTGGGTATGTCTAGTCTAATGAAGAGAAGGATGAGGGGGGACATGATAGCAGTGTTCCAATATCTCAGGGGCTGCCACAAAGAAGAGGGAGTCAAGCTATTCTCAAAGCACCTGAAGGCAGGACAAGAAGCAACGGTTAGAAACTAAGCAAGGAGAGAAGCAACCTAGAACTAAGGAGAAATTTCCTGACAGTTAGAACAATTAATCAGTGGAACAACCTACCTCCAGAAGCGGTGAATGCTCCAACACTGGAAGTTTTTAAGAAGAGACTAGACAGCCATTTGTCTGAAATGGTATAGGGTTTCCTGCCTGAACTAAGAAAATAGAATCTTATAAAAGATAATCCATTTCTTAAGGGAGTAATATAAACCATAAATACTAAGTGTGCTAAGCACTTTGACCAATGAAATCCCATCAGTTTCACTGGAATTTAAAATTTCTGAATGTCTATATAAATATTTGAACTATGTCTATATAAATATTTGAATGACTAAATGTGAAGTAGTGACTATTATCAGTAGATATTTCTTATATATGAATGGTTTAAAAAAGCATATCAAAGGAAGGACAGGACTAATATTATATCTGTTGTTGGAAAGCGATTAGTCATAGCTCTGCTGAGTTCTATTTTATTTCTGAAAATCTCCATCTTTCGTGTGTCTGTATGCGATACATACTGTATACACATTTTAAAAGACTAAATAGGTGAGAAAGGCTGAG
>NW_015422343.1:0-1383 GCF_001527695.2 Protobothrops mucrosquamatus | reverse complement strand
AGTTTACATAATCTATTAAGTGCTTGAGTATATAGAGGGGGAGTATGATTGCTTAATCCCATGGGTATCTGCAAGAAAAGATTATGGGAGAATACACAGCTCTGCTTTGTTGTCCTCTTCATTAAATAATATATATCCCATATCTGTTTGTTTACAGCAGTGTGCATGCACAGAATTGAGTTGAATGCGATTGACTCCAGGTACATCTATATAGGATTGCAGTCATAATATAAGTAGAAAATAATTAAGTGCTCACTACCAATAGGATTTGTTGAATCTTTCCAGCAGGGAGGGACCTTTTTAAAGGGACAATCTTCTACCTGCAGACCAACCAGGGATTGTGTTAATTCTGTGCCAATCATTGCTGATCTGAAAAACAAATTGTGATATCAGCATCTATGTAAGCAACATTGTCCAAAAGTCTTCTCCAATTGATGTTTTTATTTTTCTTTGTGAAGCATATCAAAGAGAAACTATAGCCCTGTTCCAATAATAGTAATAATAATAATAATAATAATAATAATAATAATAATGATGATGATGATGATGATGATGATGATGATGATGATGATGATGATGATGATGATGGTGGTGGTGGTGGTGGTGGTGGTGGTGGTGGTGGTGGTGGTGGTGATGGTGATGATGATGATGATGATGATGATGGAAGGTACCTTGGAGGTCATCTAGTCCAACCCCCTGCTCAGGCAGGAAAGCCTATACCATTTCAGACAAATGGCTGTCCAGTCTCTTCTTAAAAACTTTCAGTGTTGGAGCATTCACAGCTTCTGGAGGCAGGTTGTTCCATTGATTAATTTCCCATATATTGTAGTTAAAACATGCCATAATACTGTATTAATAATAAATATGAATATATTATCAGTGGTTCTCAGTGTTTGGTATCCTGTTCCTGCAACTATATATCAAAGAGACTGAGTCCCACCATGACAGAAGCAAAAAGCCCACTTTTCCTTTATACTTATCATGTATGCTAGTGAGACCTGGACAGTGTATAGGAGGCACATTAGGCAACTGAATTACTTCCACATGACTTGCCTTCGTAGAATTCTGAGGATCCGGTGGCAGGATAAGATACCAGATACAGATGTCCTCTCCAGAGCAGGCCTATCATCAGTTTACACTCTGTTGATGAAAGCCCAGATGTGCTGGGCAGGCCACGTTGTAAGGATTTGATTTTGATTTGATTTTGATTTTATTAAATTTATACCCCGCCCTTCTCCCGGAGGACTCAGGGCGGCTTACAGCCAGTTTAAAACAATGGTACAGTACAATACAAAATTTAAAAAAGATTAAAAATAACTATTCAAATTTGGCCGCTTCTACTAAAAATTTAATTTAAAACCCCTTTAAAATACCCCTAGGCCA
>NW_015422342.1:0-1383 GCF_001527695.2 Protobothrops mucrosquamatus | reverse complement strand
AAAGGAAAATACAAATATTAAACCAAGAGTGTGACCTGGATTCTTTTTTATTTTTCTTATTAGATTTACAAAAGAGGCTTGCTAAAGTCTTGAAGAACTGTAAGTGATGGGACAAAGAAGAAATGAAGAGAAATCAAATCCTACAACAATATTTGAATGAACCACAAATTAAAAGTATTGCAAGAAATATAAGTAGGTTTATTTTATTACAGTTAAAATAAGATGTTATTTCTGGCAAACCTTTATGAACTTTCTGATGATACCAGGATTAAAAAGATGTTATTTTATGTATTTGTTTCTAGATAACAGATGGGCTATGGGTTGAATAGATAAATGTATAACTTTATAGAGATATGAAGAATTACTAAATTTGTGTATACAGGTAGTCCTTGACGTATGACCACAATTGAGCCCAAAATTTCTGTTGCTAAGTGAGACTTTTATTAAATGAATTTTGCCCCATTTTACAACCTTTTTGCCACAGTTGTTAAGTGCATCACTGCAGTTGTTAAGTTAATAACACAGTTGTTAAGTGAATCTGACTTCTCCATTGAATTTGTTTGTCAGAAGGTCACAAAAGGTGATCACATGACCCCGGGACACCACAACCGTCATAAATATGAGTCAGCTGCCAAGCATCTCAATTTTTATCATATGACCATGGGGATGCTACAATGATCATAAGTGTGAAAAATGGTCCTAAGTTACTTTTTTCAGTACCTTTGTAAATTTGAACAGTTACTAAATTAACTATTGTAAGGTCAAGAACTGTAAAACTGTAAAACACTGTAAAACCCACACTACTTTGTTATGGAATTATTATCTTATTTTATTATTGACACAAACCATTCAGTTAAAGTATTCAGAATGAAATTATAATGCAAACTTCATTGAAATACCTTTCTGTTGCAATGGAATGCAAATGATGAAACCTTACTTGCTTTATATCCAAAGGGATAATTGTTTGGTGCCAATGATATTGACCACACCGCCTTCCTTGGACTGATGTCAAATATGATGACTCTTCTCCCTATTTTTGTTATTCTTTCCAGCTCTCTTACATTTTCTCTTCTTGAATGAATAGGGTAGAGGTAATAAACCTTAATCAACACACTCTTCAATTTACTTGAATATTGTGGTTCCTATGACAACAGGTATTATGATTGCCCACAGAATTTTCTAAGATGTATGTATGTGTATATATATATATATATATATATATATATATATATATATATATATATATATATATATATATATATATATATATATATATATATATATATATATATATATATATATATATATATATATATATATATATATATATATATATATATATATATATATATATATATATATATATATATATATATATATATA
>NW_015422341.1:0-1383 GCF_001527695.2 Protobothrops mucrosquamatus | reverse complement strand
AGTTTGGGTGGGGCATGCAGATTTTCTCTTTGTCTTCTTGATTGCTCTGGCTTCAACTTTCTGATGGTTTTACATCTGCATTTGTATGGGGCTAGGTCTTGCTTGGGGCAGAGAGATTTGGAGCCAAAGTTGGTTTCTGCTTTTAAAATACTTTTGAGGAAATATATATTTCTGCCCTTTTTAATATTTCCTTCTCTGGAGCTCTGACTTCCCACAGACTCAAATGTTCTCGTAGGCCACAATAGCTGGTCTTCTACAGCAGGAGTAAAATAAACAACTTCATAGTCCTGAGTAAATTTCTCTTTCCTAAATACACATACTCCAGACCTTCTTGGGTTCTTCTCATTCTCAGCCTTGAAGGGTTTGGATCCTGATGCTCCAAGTCAAAAAAAAAGTGTTACCCAAAAAAAGACTTCAGCGATAATCGCTCTGCATTTCCAATAAAATGTAGCATGCACATTAGATACATCTGAATCAGATTTACAACCTCATAGATACAGACAAAGTAGCACGACCCAGCTTCTGTTTGACCCAGCTCAAAGAACGTTATTTCCAAATGCTCGGTTTATTGTCCATAAGGGGGAACGGCTCATGGGGAGGTGGAAAGATTCGAGATTTATGCTGATGGAAACTTCTTTAGATATATGTCCACGGCCAACGAGCCAGTAGGTCAATCTTGCGCTGGACTTTTCTTAATTGCTCAAAAGTGCTCCACGTTAGACAAACTCAACCTTTGCTCCTTCTAGAAAGCCATTTCCTTAATTGAGCCAATAGGACAGAGTGTTATTTCTCAGAGAAGGCGTCCCATCCATTTTTAGACTTGCTCTGCTTTTCCTTAGTCACCGTTTGCAACTTTGCCTAAGAAGTGGAACTTTGATCCCATTTATGTCCCCCTAAACACACACATACACACACACACACACACACACACCAGAACTGGTTAGGCTGTTGTCTTGTTCCTACTGATGGATTGCTCTAAGAGGCTCTTGCTGAGTCCGCAACAGTGAAGGGCTTTTAATCCCAACTTCTCTAAAAACCGCTGTTCGAGACATAAAAGAATGGTGGGTCCATCAGCAAGACAGGAATGGCTGCTGATAAATTGAGCTGCCTGAAATGAAGGAGGAGATGGACATCTGTGCTAATATTGTGCAGTGGGGGGTCCTTGGCGGTCTTTGAGCTTGGCCGTTTTCTTGCAGACATTTCATTATCAAACTAGGTAATATGATCCGTGTGAGAAGGGGGTGGGGTTTGGAGGAGGAGGAGGAGGAGGAGGAGGAGGAGGAGGAAGAAGAAGAAGAAGAAGAAGAAGAAGAAGAAGAAGAAGAAGAAGAAGAAGAAGAAGAAGAAGAAGAAGAAGAAGAAGAAGAAGAAGAAGAAGAAGAA
>NW_015422340.1:0-1383 GCF_001527695.2 Protobothrops mucrosquamatus | reverse complement strand
ATTTAGAAGAAACTGCTGATCCATCAGATAATGGCTCTATTTTATATAAGAATTAAGTTTCCACTCTCAGTCACCTCAATCTTAATATAGAATGATGTCCAGTAAAATTAAAGGATTTTTTTTCAAAGTAAATAGTCTGAATCCTTCCTTCCTTCCTTCCTTCCTTCCTTCCTTCCTTCCTTCCTTCCTTCCTTCCTTCCTTCCTTCCTTCCTTCCTTCGTCCGTCCGTCCGTCCGTCCGTCCGTCCGTCCGTCCGTCCGTCCATCCATCCATCCATCCATCTATCTATCTATCTATCTATCTATCTATCTATCTATCTATCTATCTATCTATCTATCTATCTATCTATCTATCTATCTATCTATCTATCTATCTATATTTACTGTGGCTTTGAACCTCACCTGCCTTTAAATTATTGCTTTAATTTTTCCAAGCAGCCAAATCCAGTTCCAAATAGGACGAAGAGAGTCCTGGTTGTCAAATGTGATTTATTTGCTTGATCTTTTGGGGCACCATTGTGGTGATAATTGAGTACTAATTGTCCAGATCCTGCAATCTAAAATGAAAATCCATCCTTCTGAGACATTTTATTCAGTTTTTATAAACTTTGACTTATTTTCATTATAACTACAGACTCCCAGGTCACTAGTACATGACTTATCCTATTTCAGAGAAGTTCACTCATTGCTTCTGCCCTCGTTTCATAGCTGAATGCTTCTTTCCTGAGAGTTGTGCCTCACACTCAGCTAATCTGATGAAACATTTCTTAGTAATGGGTGACAGTACTTTAAATCTTTTATGACAAGGTGAGTTTATACTTCATCTTTGGTCTCTGTTGATTTTTTTCTTCAACTAAATGAATTCAGATAAGTTCACACGCTCATGTCCCAGACACATTGTGTCAAACCATGGATTGTCCAGCCAGTTTATTGCAGTGATACGCAACCTGAGACGTAAAATTTGGCATGCAAGATTCCTACACAATGTTGCTACCAATTTGTAACTTATTGATAAAGGAGAATATTTGTAGTTCAGGGCTGAAATGAGAGATCCTTGGGGGTCTCTGAGCTTGTAGGAGTTTTATTACCCAAACAAGGTAACATCATCAGTACTAGAAACCTCACTTCCTTCTAGCACTGATGATGTTACCTAGTTGGGTAATGAAACATCTGCAAGAAAACAACAAAGCTTGGAGAATTCCTCCTCCTCCTCCTTCCTCCCTCCCTCTCTCCCTCTCTCCCTCTCTCCCTCTCTTCCTCTCTTCCTCTCTCCCTCTCTCCCTCTCTCCCTCTCTCCCTCCCTCTCTACTAGCACTGATGATGTTACCTAGTTGGATAACGAAACATCTGCAAGAAAACAACCAAGCTTGGAGAGTTCCTCCTC
>NW_015422339.1:0-1383 GCF_001527695.2 Protobothrops mucrosquamatus | reverse complement strand
AAAAGTGTTCACATTTAGTTCTTGCTGCTTGAATAAGCCTCCTTGTTAGAAAGAGATCACCTAGAATTTGGCATCCCTATACAGTTATATTAAACAAAGTTATGCCCTGTATGTATTGTAAAACTATTCCTAATTGTAAATGCTTTGTGGCTGAAACCCTGGCATAAATTCACCCAAAACAGAGAAACACTGATGTGAGACATTCTGTCCAAGATTAAATTTTAGTATATGCACTTCTGGGAAAGGACAAATCATTAGGTTAATAACAGAATCATTAGTAAAAAAAAGAAAAGAAAAAAGCATGAAAGAATGATGAATTGCAGCCAGCAACAGACCTTCCTGTCTCTCCAGGCATTTTATCTAAGCAGAGTGTAAAAATAAAGACTGTGCATGACACTGCCCCCCCCCAATTATCCTGCCATCTTCTTTCCAACTTTGCTTCTTTTGTCTGAAGGAGAGGGAGTAGTTATGTTATGTTCTCTTGAATATGAGTATGCCTTGCCACTAGGCCATCTCTCTCTCTCTTCCTGTTTAGTTGTATTTATTTACATGAATGTTAATAGAAGCTCACTTAATTTTATTCTTTCATTCAACTGTATGGTCACTCATCTCAGTATATAACTCTAGGTAACGAACAATCATCAAATCAAATAATCAAATAAATTAAAAACAAATTTCCACTATAACACAAAAATTACAATATACATAGCAGCCACAAAGAATGTTACAATCCATGGTTGTTCACAACCAAGAGACAGGAGCCTTCACAAACTCAGGGCTCAGAGTCTGGGCATAAAATCAGGTCTTTAGGCCTTATGAAAAACCAGAAGGATCAGGGCCATCCTAATCTCCATAGGGAGAATGTTCTAGAGGTGGGCACTATGCAGAAAAGACACACTTCCTGGGTTCCACGAACTGGTATTCTCTGATGAGATCCAAAGTATGCCCATCCTGCCAGACCAAACTGGAGCGGTAGAAAAAAACAGAACCTCAAGTAGCCTAGTCCCAATCTATGAAGGGATTTATAGATGACAAACAGCGCTGCTTGAGCAGGGTCCGTAAGATTATCTGGGACACTACACATCCTCTTCACGACCTGTTTTCCTTGTTACCTTCTGGGAGGAGGCTTCGTGGTATCCGAAGCAGAACATCCAGATTCAGCCAGAGTTTCATTCCATACAGCGTTAACCTTGCGAACTCTCAAGCTTCCTCCTTCCGTTATATATTCAAGATGGACAATATTTAATATTTATTTGCTACGTATATGTAGGGATGTGGGTCTATACATATGTTGTTCATAGTATGTTTAGGTGTGTGTCATGTATATGTTTCACTTTGAGAGCGGGCAACTAAATTTCATTTTTGATGTGTGCCATTGTGCCC
>NW_015422338.1:0-1383 GCF_001527695.2 Protobothrops mucrosquamatus | reverse complement strand
GAATGGTGGAATACAACTTAGGTTTTTAGATAAATTTCTTTTTTTTTTTCTTTATATATTTCACCTACTTATGTAGAATAATATTTTGTGGAGTTAGGGATATTAATACTAGTTTACTTTTAGTTGAATAGTATCCTGGGATTAGGTTTGTGAAGTCCGGGGTTGGGGGGTGGGGGGTAGGGTTTTTTACATTGTGATGTATTTGTGATGTGCTTTTTTTTTACGATGAAAATAATAAAAATTTATATTTGAAAAAAAAAAAAAAAGGGGGGGGAAACAAATTTGATGTTGGCAAACACTTACTCAATGCCTGATTTATGGTTTGCGGTTGCCCAAGATCCAGGCTCATATTAGATTTCTTAACCAAAACATAGTTGTCGAGAGCTGTGATTTTTGATTGGAGAAGCAGAAGGGAGGAGTGTTTAAACAGGCCATTTCCCTTGACAGAAACACACAAATGCCCAGATCAGAGGTGTCCAACCTTGGCAACTTTAAGACTTGTGAACTTCAACTCCCAGAATTCCCCATGCATGCAATGCTATGCAATGGCTGGCTGGCTGGGGAATTCTGGAAGTTAAAGTCCACAAGTCTTAAAGTTGCTAAAGCTGGACACCCCTGGCCTAGATCCATTTCTCCTCAGCAGAGGGGGAAACAGCATATTTTGACAACATACTCTCCTTCCCTCTGCTAAGGAAACATAGATTTAGATGTTTGTGGGATAGAAAATAACTAGAAGAAATCACTGCTCTGATCAAATTCCTAATAGACTGAGAATGTTCTACATCATACCTAGTTTGGTCTGATTCTCAGCCATGTTTGTTACCCATGAGGCTCAGGGGGACTCAGGAAGCTGCATTAAAGGACAAGTCCCCTTTGGACCTTTACTCCTCCCCAGAGTTTATTCTATTTGAAATTTGTGCTCTAAGCTTCATAACAAGTGATGTGGGAGGAAGACATTGCAAGGATACTCCATCGTGTCACTTCTGCAAATCAACATCCGTGGAAGACTTTACAATGGGACAACCCTTCTGTGTAGACCAGGATATGCCAGGGATAGAAAATCTTTCTTATAATATAATTTGCTTTGGGGAAAAAATAGGTAACAAATGGCTAGCAAATTTAAATCAAATTTAGAAATGATACACTGTGTAATGTAAACCATCTGGATTGAAGGTAATGAGCGAGGGGGGGGGTATTCAGAGATAGCTCTACATTGAATGCCATTCCTACATATATGCCCATAGAATCATATATACATGTTTGTTCAATATTTGATTATTCTTTTATTTTATTTGTAACCTACAGTATTGTATGCCATCACTTATATTTTGCATAATCTTTCCTTGACATCTTTAGTACACTTGGATACAATTGCAATTCAAC
>NW_015422337.1:0-1383 GCF_001527695.2 Protobothrops mucrosquamatus | reverse complement strand
AGAAACTTCCTGACAGTGAGAACAATTAACCAGTGGAACAACCTGCCTCCAGAAGTGGTGAATGCTCCAACACTGGAAGTTTTTAAGAAGAGACTGGACAGCCATTTGTCCGAAATGGTATAGGGTTTCCTGCCTGAGCAGGGGGTTGGACTAGATGACCTTCAAGGTCCCTTCCAACTTTACTATTATTATTATTATTTATTATTATTTATTATTTATTATTATTTATTATTATTATTATTATTATTATTATTATTATTATTAAATAGACCCAGATTGTTTGGAAACATGGTGCCTTACAGGCCTTTGCCAAATCAAGACACTCCCCCTTGGGAAAAACAAACACTGCTGTTCTCCCACGGGGCACGGTGCCAGGGGCTGTGTCCACATCCCTTACCTGCTGTCAGGACTCCAGGTTCCCTTCCTTGCCACCTAGGCGTGCCTCCCTACAAGCGTCAGGAGGGGCAAGCTAGGACAAGGATGGTTTTCCCTGCACCTCCAAGCTTTGCATTTTGTTGTCAAGAACAGGCGGGGCAACCTGCCAGTTTCTTAGTCTTCCTGCCCTTCAGGTGAAACCTCAGCTGCTGGGGAAGGTGGGCAGGTGAAGAGCATTGGTTTTAGACCAGAAAGATCCCTTCAGAATTGCATTCCTGGAAGGCCAAATACCATGCGTGGAAAACTCGGGAGCTGAGCAGATGTTTTGGGAAGAAACGGTGAACTGAAAGCAGAGCCAACAAGTCCTGATGAAATGAAGCAACAGTGAAAAGGCTGGCTCTTTGGGATTCCTCTCTGGACTAGGGAGAGGGTTCGAGATCACCCAAGTGTGTTCCAGACAGTTGCTCCTCCCAAGGAGATCACAAGAAAGTCTGTGATGGGTTTAGTGCTCTGGGAGACGAGGGAATAAGCTATCTTACTCAAACCAGGTTTGGTACCTTTGCATACTTCCTTTTCTTATCATTTTTGGAAAATTACTTAATTGCTTTTCAGATATTCAGAACTTTCCGAAGGCAAGTTTAATTGCACCGGGTGAGTTTCCTTCGTTCCTTAGCAAAAGGGGCTTTAAGGCAATTATACGGACTAAATAAACATAAAGGTGGTTTATTTGAGCCAAGTTTAAAATAGACATGGTATTTCTGGCAACCTTTCATGGACTTTTGCTGGCATCAGGATCGGTTTTTAAGGGTTTGTTTACAGATAAAAGATGAGATTTGGGAAGAAGAGATTTGTTTATCTGAAGAGGCAATATTAAGTTCCTAAAAATGTTTATATACTCACGACGAAGGGGGAAGTCCACCCTTAACATATTTTTCTCTTTTAAGTATGTTCTTAATTTTTCTTTTCTTTTCTGCCCTGTTTTTTTCTGTTTACCCTTTTCTGTTTTTC
>NW_015422336.1:0-1383 GCF_001527695.2 Protobothrops mucrosquamatus | reverse complement strand
TCTCTCTCTACAAATGGCGGAGGACGCTCGGAGCTGCAGGAGAAGGCTCAAAAGTGTCCCCAAAACATCTCGCTCCATCGCCCCCCTATCGCCCCCTTTTCATTCCATCGCCCCCACGCCGCCCCTTTTCATTCCATCGCCCCCCTGAAAAATGAAATCGCCCCCTGGGGGGCGGTACCGCCCAGGTTAAGAACCACTGTGTTAGATGATCAACAGTGAGTTATCAGGCAAGGTGTAAATTTTTTATATAAGTTCTTTTCTATTTCATTCTGGTATTCTGGCTTTGGAACAAGTTGTACACTCTGAGCATTCCCATTTGTATTTGGAAATCTATATGTAATATATAGCTGTTAGTACTTGTATTTGTTCTTTTTAAAAGGTTTTACACGCAAAACACACAGACACATAGACATACAAAGTATATATAAAATGAAAACTTTTAAATAAAACTAATACTAATATATAGTAAGGGTTTTTTTAAAAAAAAGTACAAGTAAAGTTAAAGAAAAATAGAAAAGAAAGAAGTGGCTTCCGATATTCTTCATAAAGTTATATCACTTTACTTTTCTTTCTATAGATTATAATTTATGCTGTCTAATCATCAGAAAAATAAATCACAAGCTTTCTTTCATTGTATGCAAAAAGTCATAAAAGGCTTCCAGTCAACAATAAATGTAGCTAATGTCTTTTAAGCTATGAATAATTATCAGACTGGGCCAGCTATGCCCTAGTCATATTTCACTTGATCATTAAAATACACAGTACATAGGTTGTTTGTTAAGACCATTTGGACATTTCATTGCTGTAGCCAGGCTGGGATAGAGTTGAGATATACATCTTGTAGCCCAGATTCCTAAAAAGAATAGCTTTATACGGAAACTAAGATCTTCCAAAAAATGTTCTTTCTGCAGTGTTTTTCCTTGATTTTCCTGGTTATCTGCTTATGTGTTTGTGTATACACAAAAATAGTCAAAAGTGAGATGGTCAGAGAAGCAACCCAAACATTTGGTAACAACCTTTAAGGCAGCTGTAGTTAACCTGGGAGGTTCAATTGTTTTTATGCTTTGAGGAGAGAGAGGTGCTTTGTTTGGGCTAGTGCTCTTCACAAGGCACCCCTTGAATATTTTTGCATAGCCGAGCAAATATCACATATGAGAGGCTGCCTCATGTCAAACTACTGTCTATCTAGCTCAGTTACACCTCCATAATTTCAGATAGCAGTATTTTTTGCCTTATCTATTATATATTAAATTTTAAAAAGATAATAAAGGGAAATAAAAATAGCAGAAATGGTAGCATGTTTTAAAATATAGGTAAATAACAAGCTATTCTTTGGAGGTTCGACTTTTATAGTCAAAATAATTATTTCTGCAAGAGAGAAAA
>NW_015422335.1:0-1383 GCF_001527695.2 Protobothrops mucrosquamatus | reverse complement strand
CCCCCTCTTTTTTTTTCTTCGAGGCTTGGATTAAAGAAGCTTGAAAAATGGCTTTGTTTAACGGAACTTCCGCTTTGTTTAAAGATTTTCAACAGTCTAATTATGAATTCATCTCCTCTTTATCCTCACCGATGGCTTCGTTTGAAGATTTATAAAAGGTTTTGAAATATAATATCTGCTTTGCATGGTACTGCAGATTACATAGAGGTCGGAATGGAGGAAAAAGTGGAGCCTGTAAAAGTGGAAATTGGACTGGAAATGATTCAAGAGGAAGATCTGGATTTTTCTTTATGGAAGGAGGGAGAAGTGGAAGAAATAGCTGCAAAAGCGGAAACTAGATTGGAAATAACTAAAGAAAATTTACAAGGATACAGAGAAGAGGCAGTGATGGACTTAGCTGTGACTTTGGGATGTAATTTTAAAGAAATACTTATAGAAATGAAAAATTATAGTATTGCATCTCATGGGAAGCAGTTGGGGGATATTATTGCTTATTTCTTAAGAGTATCTTGTAATGAAATTATACAGGTTCTTTTGTTTGAGATATTAAGATATAAAGGGATTAATTTTAAAGAATTCGTGGAGGAGGAAATGGGGTATATCGGTGGAATTGTGGAATTATAAGGGGTTTCTGAATTTTAGTGGCTAAGAGATGGTACTTTGGATATGATTAACTAATACTTAGGGATGTAAGTTTAAAGAAATAGTTATACATGGGAAATTATAGTATTGTATATCAAGGGAAGCAGTGGAGATACATTATTGTTTATTATCTTGTAATGAAATTAAATAAGGTTTTGTTTAGAGAAAAAAAATGGTTTAGACTAATAAAACTGATATATCCTTTTTTCTTATTATTTTAAAAGATCATAAATATTTGATTATGGCATTAATTGTAGGGGTGATGATATATTATATATAATTGTAGGGGTGATGGAATGTATTATGTATAATTGATAAATTGAAGATATGGCAAAGTTTCTTGTATGATTAAGGGATTGGAGAGGATGGATTGGCTATATTTAGATAGATTGTACTAGCTTATATTTGATTATCTTTTTACGAGTTAAAGTATGTTTATATTAGATTAGTTTATATTGGGTAGTTTTATATAGACTTGGGAAGATGAATGCTTAACCCTGTAATCAGTTCTGGGAAGTCTGGGGGGGTATGGGGGGAATGGGGGTGGGAGAGAGTATAGAAATAGAGTTAATAGTATTGATTTAAGGGGGAAGTAGGATACATTAAAATAATAATAGATTATGTATATGTATAACTGAGTTAATTATATTGAAATAATTTGAATTGTATAAGTATGATTTTGTTTTGATTAATTGATGGCCTTGCCACCATGTTAAATAAAAACCAATACAAATTTTGTTG
>NW_015422334.1:0-1383 GCF_001527695.2 Protobothrops mucrosquamatus | reverse complement strand
GACTTCAACTCCCAGAATTCCTGAGCCAGCATGAGGGAAACTTTGGCCCCTTCATGACTTGTGGACTTCAACTCCCAGAATTCCTGAGCCAGCATGAGGGAAACTTTGGCCCCTTCATGACTGGTGAACTTCAACTCCCAGAATTCCTGAGCCAGCATGGCTCAGTTTGGAAGCCTCTCCCTTTCCCCTCAGAATGGGTGAGGAATTCTGGGAGTTGAAGTCCATGAGTCATAAAAGGGCCAGGTTTGAAGACCCCTACCCTAGGCCTAGAGTCTAGTTCAGGGGTAGGCAACCTTGCCTCTTTTATGACTGGTGGACTTTAACTCCCAGAATTCCTGAGCCAGCATGGGGGAACTATGGCCCCCTCATGATTCGTGGACTTCAACTCCCAGAATTCCTGAGCCAGCCTGGCTCAGCTTGGAAACCTCTCCCTTTCCCCTCAGCACGGCTGGTTCAGGAATTCTGGGAGTTGAAGTCCACGAGGCATAAAAGAGCCGAGGTTGCCCACCCCTGGCTCTAGCTCTTGCTTGGATTTTGAAGGAAAAAAAGCACAAGGTGACAGTAAAACTATTTTTCAGGCTGTGCTCCTTTAGACTTCAGTTGCTGGGAAGTTCCTCTGCAAAGGAAAAGCTTCATGTTGGAAAGAACACGTTTTCTCCATTAGAAAGGGTTAGCCTCAATTCCTAGTGTCTGTATACGTGCATCCAGGCTTTTTTTGGGGGGGTTTGTGTGTTAATTTTATGGACATGGTAACCTCCCAGCCAACTACTATCTGCCTCTGATTCTTTTTAGCTTTCAAACTTAGACAATCGATACTTTGGGATTGAACTGTGGGATCCTCTCAGAGCTTGCTGGCTTTCTTGCAGATATTCCATTACCCAACAAGGGAACATCATTAGTAATGCTCAGAGAGTACCAGTGACTCCATAGATCAATCCTAAGCTCCAGATATTCTCTTGTATTGCGTTACCTTTCCCCTTTCCTTTCCCTTCCTTCCTTCCTTCCTTCCTTCCTTTATTCATTCATATCTTCTTCCCTTCCCTTTTTCCTTCCTTCTTTCCTATCTTTCCTTTCCCTTCCTTCCTTCCTTCCTTCCTTCCTTTATTCATTCATATCTTCTTCCCTTCCCTTTTTCCTTCCTATCTTTCCTTCCTTCCTTCCTTTCTTCCTTCCTTCCTTCCTTCCTTCCTTCCTTCCTTCCTTCCTTCCTTCCTTCCTTCCTATCTTCTTTCCTTCCCTTCCCTTTTTCTTTCTTTCTTTCCTTCCTTCCTTCCTTTCTTTATTCTTTCCTTCCCTTCCCTTTTTCCTTCCTTCCTTCCATTCATTCATTCCTATCTTCTTCCCTTCCCTTTTCCCTTCCTTCCTGCATTCATTCATTCATTC
>NW_015422333.1:0-1383 GCF_001527695.2 Protobothrops mucrosquamatus | reverse complement strand
AGCGTTTCTCTTGGGCCGCATGTTCTTGACCGCCCCGCCGGCAGCTTCTTCAGCCGAAACCTCTCGCAGAGCATCTTGGAAGGAAACATCTTCCCTGGCGAACAGTCTCTGCTGCAATTCTGTGTTTCTCAGCCCGCATACAAAACGATCGCGAAGTCTTTCTTCTAAGTCCTTGAAGTCGCACGGTTTAGCTGCTCTTTTCAAGGCCGCAACATAGTCTTTTGCTGATTCTCCGACTCGCTGATCTCTCTGTTGAAATGTGTGCCTCCAAGCCATGACTGATTGCTTGGGCTGGAAGTGTTCCTTTAAGGTTTTCTTGAGGTCGGAGTACGATACCGTTTCCAGCGAATCTGGGGAGATTAAACTCTCGGCGATCTCAAAGGCGTCTTGCCCACAAACGCACAACAATGTGGCAGCCTTTAAGCCTTCCTCTCGAATTTGGTTGATGCGAAAATACGTCTCGACTCTTGCCACGTAAGATTCCCACCTCTCGGGGTGAGAGACGTCGAATTCTTCTAAACGCCCAACTTTAGCCATGATCAATGGTAAAGTTTCTTCTTCTTCAGTCGCATGCACCCTCCAGCGATTTCGTACTGGCAAGATAACGCTGACTTCCATGCCGTTTCTTTCCCGGACTTCTTTGGGTGAGTCTTCTAGCTTTTCTTAGCTGTAGAGACTGAATCCCACCTTCGTCACCAGTGTTAAGTCCTGGGAATAATGGCGCTTGAGACGATTCATCTTCAACAAGTCTTTATTGTTTGCTCCACTCTACGAACAACCAGAGCAGAGGCACGCAGGCCTCTATTTATACTCTCTGATCCCCGGGCAAGTTCAACCAATCATGAGGCGGGCTTTTCCCGCCTTGCGCATGCGCACAAGGCTGGCGCCGCTCAGTCTGGTCCCGGGCAGCATCTGCAAATGCCCGGGACTCTTGCAACGTCCCGAGCCTGCATCTTGCAGGCTCAGGACACAACACTGATACTGTGAGATGATTTAAGTATTTAACAGGCCTGATGCTCTAAAGATAAGTTTATAAAATGGCATCTTGTGGAAGGTCAATGCAAGTGCTTAACCTGTTATCTTGGTGCTAACTGATCAAAACTCATTTATAATAGAATTTCTTGAAAGAAATTGTAATAATGCAGCATTTGCTCTCTTTTCCATTTAATGCTAATGGAACTAGTCTTAAAAGTAGGAGAATATGCTTAACCCATATCCCATACAACCCAAAACTATTTCACATTTCTCTTTTTCTCAACTGCCCATTTCCCTCAGATGCAATTATTTATAATGATTGCAGAGATAAAGAATTGACCTTGAAATGATGATACCCAATTTCTGTGCTCTTTACAGTATATAATTCAGAGATGCCCACTGTCTGCT
>NW_015422332.1:0-1383 GCF_001527695.2 Protobothrops mucrosquamatus | reverse complement strand
ATTGTTGGCGGGCAATATGCCGACTCTGTAAATCGCTTAGAAAGAGCTGTGAAGCACTGCGAAGCGGTATATAAGGCTAAGAGCTATTGCTATATGGATAGTCCTCAACTTACAACAATTTGTTTAATGACAGTTTGAAGTTACAAGGGCACTGAAAAAAAGTGACCTATGATCCTTCTTCAGTGTCACAACTGTTGCACCATCTCCACAGTCACATGATTGGGATTTGGCAACCGGCTTGCATTTACCAAGGTTGTAGCGTCCTGCAGTCACGTGACAGGCAAAGTCAAGGGACAGCCAGATTTGCTTAACAAACGTGTGATTTAGTTAACAACTGTGTGATACACTGAACCATAATGGCCAAAAAAGGTCATAAAATTGGGTGTGGTCACTTGATGCCTCAACTTAACAATCGCATCACTTTAACGATGAGTTTTCTGATCCAAATTCTTTTCTTAAGTTGAAGACGATATGTACAGTTAGCCCTTGGCATACGACTGCAATTGAGCCCAAATTTGTGTTGCTGAGACATTTGTTAAGTGAATTTTGCTCCTTTTTACCATCTTTCTTGCCACAGTTGTTAAGTGAATCACTTTAGTTGTTAATAATAATAATAAAGTTGGAAGGGACCTTGGAGGTCATCTAGTCCTACCCCCTGCTCAGGCAGGAAACCCTATACCATTTCAGACAAATGGCTGTCCAGTCTCTTCTTAAAAACTTCCAGTATTGGAGCATTCACCGCTTCTGGAGGCAGGTTGTTCCACTGGTTAATTGTTCTAACTGTCAGGAAGTTTCTCCTTAGTTCTAGGTTGCTTCTCTCCTTGATCAGTTTCCATCCGTTGCTTCTTGTCCTGCCTTCAGGCGCTTTGGAAAATAGCTTGACTCCCTCTTCTTTGTGGCAGCCCCTGAGATATTGGAACACTGTTATCATGTCCCCCCTCGTCCTTCTCTTCATTAAACTAGACATACCCAATTCCAGCAGCCGTTCCTTATATGTTTTAGCCTCCAGTCCCCTAATCATTTTTGTTGCTCTTCTCTGTACTCTTTCCAGAGTCTCAACATCTTTTTTACATCGCGGTGACCAAAACTGGATGCAGTATTCCAAGTGTGGCCTTACCAAGGCCTTGTAAAGTGGTATTAACACTTCACGTGATCTTGATTCTATCCCTCTGTTAATGCAGCCTAGCACTGTGTTGGCTTTTTTGGCAGCTGCAACACACGGCTGGCTCATATTTAAGTGGTTGTCCACTAGGACTCCAAGATCCCTCTCACAGTTACTACTATTGAGCAAGCTACCCCCTATACTATACCTGTACATTTGGGTTTTTCTTGCCTAAACGTAGAACCTTACTTCTTTGACCACTGAATTTCATTTTGTTAGAT
>NW_015422331.1:0-1383 GCF_001527695.2 Protobothrops mucrosquamatus | reverse complement strand
TTACTCTTTTCTCTCTCCTCTCCTTTCTTCCCTCTCATCCCTCTTCAGATACAATTCAGGGGTAATGTCCGAGCAACTCCTCTCTCCATGTTTCCCAATCTGTATTATATACAATAAGATTAATTTTCTCTTACATTAATACTTCTATTTATCTAACCTTCTCAGTATATACGTCTATAAATATGTATACAACCTCCAGGTTTTTTTTAACAAGTGAACAAACTAGGTACGAAAGTATACGAAACGGAGAGGATTCTAGGTAGGCTTTTTCCAGCAAGCTGAGAGTGAATTTATTGAAATGCATTTGTGTGGCTGCCTCTTTCAGGCAAGATGAAAGAGATGCCAATTGAAAGGTTCTGCTTACGTGCAAGCAATAATTACATTCATCTCACTCATCAGCAAGATTGCAATTAGAATAATACAACCCCTATTTTTTGCATTTGTGTAGCACTCCACCTTACCCAAAGAGCTGTGATTAGCCAGCAGATGGCACCAGAGATGGGCTGGAGGTGAATCTGAAAAGGACCAACAGCAGAGAAGAGGGCAAGATACATTTTGCTCTCTAAAGGAATAATTACTGCATCTTGTCAATTAATTACGTGAATGGAGCGAGAGGGAACAACCTCTCTTTTTTTTGGGGGGGAACCGCCCCAAGATATGGCAAACTGGATATGAGGACAAGGAGAAGGGTGTTTCCAGAAGCCATGAATTGGACTCTGGATTTTCTAAAAAATCTCAACATGGTTTATCAAGCAGAGCCCTTAGTACCTTCTAGATTTTACTTGGGATGCTAGGAAAAAAATGTCCTTATTCTGACCCGGCGCCTCTGACCCGGCGCAGATCTCAACTGGCTCCCTGGTTTACTGAGGAGCTGAGAGAGATGAAACGCCGGAAAAGACGCCTAGAGAGCAGTTGGAGGGCTAGCCGAACCGAATCCGACCGAGCACAGGTAAGGATGCATGTTAGATCCTACCTAGTGGCGATGAGGGTGGCTAGATCTAACTACTACTCCACACTCATCGCGTCATCAGATAATCGCCCGGCCACCCTCTTCAGGGTGACCCGCTCTCTCCTCCAGTTGAGGGAGGGAGGGGATCCCCTGGAGGGGAGGGCCGAGGACTTTGCTCAATATCTGTATGACAAAGTCGCTGTGGGAGCGTACCGGTCGATGGGAGGTAATCTGTGGCAGAAGACGGTCTCGGAGATACCCAGGTCCGATGCCATGGAGCGCTTTAAATGTGGTAACCAACACCTTGAAGCGCACCCGGAAGGCTACCGGCAGCCAGTGCAGCTCACGCAAAAGCGGTGTTATATGGGAGCGACGAGTCCCTCCCAACACCGCCCGCGCGGCCGCATTCTGGACTAGCTGGAGCCTCCGGATGC
>NW_015422330.1:0-1383 GCF_001527695.2 Protobothrops mucrosquamatus | reverse complement strand
GAAGTCATTGTTTCCCAGGCATTATTATTTTACAGGATTGTTGTGATCTTAAAATAAGGATTGTGAAACTGATTTCAGTGCCACTCTGAACTCATAAGTGGAGAATATAAATAAGTATCATCCTAAAAAATATTTTGCAAGGAATTCTGGGATCTTTGTGAGCTTGGAAGGGAACAAGGACAAATTTCTTGGTTGGAAATACTCTCCATCATACATTACCTCTGTCTTTTTCCATCCTTCTCTTCAACCAACTTTAAGATATCAAGCGGCACATCCACATTCCTCTACCTTCAACTTGAAAATGCCTCACTAAGCTTCTTTAGGGACATGGCTGCATGACAATCTTCTTTCTCATCCACAATCTACACTCAAGTCCAGTTAACATCAGGGTGTTCTGATGTGGAAACAGTGTTACCCATTTTCTCTCCCAATACAAGTTCAGTTAGTTCCTGTTGGTTTCTGCAACCATTTCCCTCTTCAGTTATTGCCAGTTTTCCTTCTTGAGCATTATGGTTGGTGATGCTGGATTGACACTTATCAGATCACTTCAGAGATGTCTTAGATTTTCACTTTCTCTAGCAATCTTGTTGCCTGTTAGAGAAGTTCTTGCTACATGGGCCTGACAGGCAGGTTGTTTGTTTTAGAAAGATCCTAGTCTAGAACAATAATTGCTAGAAAAAGCTCTTGAGCAGGACTTGCTGCCGTTGTTATTGAGCAGAGAAGAGACTGACAATGTAGGTGGAACATTGTGCCAGCAAACTTACCATCTCAAAAAGTATATGAAAGCACATTAAAAGCACAGTTGTTTAGACAGGACTTTTTTTTCTCATAGAACGCCCAGAACGGAGTTCCGGCACCTTTTTTGGATGGAACCTTGTAGGGTAGGCAAGACGGGTTGTATGACGTGTGTGAGTTCCGGCATCTTCTTCTTCTTCTTCTTTTTTTTTTTTTTAGAAAAAAAGCACTGTGTTTAGATATATTCATGATCTCTATGATGGGCAAATCCTGCCCTGAAATATTTGTAATTATCTTGGTGTAATGTTGCTTTGCTGTCAGTAGGTGGCAAATTCTTTTAATACAGTAAATAATCTAGGTTTGGTTGGAACAATTATTTTTAAGGATTGCATAACTAGTGTTAACCAAATCTAATTTGCCTCAGAATTCTCTTTAATTATTTGGGACATCTTATTTTCAGGGGTGTTTTATTTTGTATATGAACTTCTTTTCTAATATTGTAGCTGCTTTCCACAGCTTGTAGTAACATGCCTGTAATTTGGATTCTTAAAAATGAGGAAATAATTTGTTCTCATGCTATTGATGAAGGGAGGAGAAAATATGACCCTTCCAACTCCTGTACAGATTATTTCCTGTACTTTTTCTGGT
>NW_015422329.1:0-1383 GCF_001527695.2 Protobothrops mucrosquamatus | reverse complement strand
CTTTTAGGGGTGTGTGTGAAAAAATTCCAATTTAAATTGGCATTCCCAAGATAGTGTGGGTGTTCAATGTTGCTCCCATTCCAATACATTTTGTTATAGTATCTCCATTACCTTTTGATGTGAATAAGAAGCACTGAAACCCACTTGTGACATTTCCATCTGGAATAAATCACCTTGATCAGTGCCTAGTGAGAAGAAAAAAATATATAATTCATATACTTAACACCACTATTCCAAACAACAAACAAGGATATTACACAGAAATAAGCCACAGTTTTCAAGAAACAATAAAGAATGGCATGCTGGCCTAGTGGTGAAGATGCTCGCCTTCCACTCGGAAGGTTGAGAGTTCAATCCTAGGTAGCAGCCTAGGAGATGTTTTACTCCCAGGACACAAAGAAAAAAAATATCTGCTGCAAATTCTGCATAGACATCAGGAAGGGCATCTGGCCAGCAAACGCTCAGTTCCATCCAATCACCCTGACTGTACCCCGAATAGGCACTACTACAGGGTCGTAAAAAGAGAATGTTAACTGAGATACAATAAGGACTGCAGGCTTAGATAAAGGCTTTCATCCATAGTGTGAATATTTTAAATAGCTAAATACCCAGTCATAATAACAGAGTTGGAAGGGGACATTTAAGCTAGTCAGTGCAACGTTACGCTCAAAGTAGGAATCCAGATTAAAGTATCCCAGATATACGCTTGTGCATCTGCTGCCAAATCTAGCAATTTAGCCTGCTTTATTCCCCAACATTTCTGATCTTATGTATTTTCCCTCACACTCACATGTAATGGATTGTTTGCTATTTGTTTCTGGCTTGGGTATGAATCCTATCTGGTTTTGCTTCAGTCCTTCACATATTTAGCCTCACAGGGTTTGCATGTGTGTGTGTATATGCAAAAGAGAAAGACTATATCTTGTATATGAAAAATGAGTTAGGGATCAACTGCATTTAGAAATGAAGTATTTTAATTGAAAGATAATTAATTTTAACCAGTAGCTTTAATTCATTTTTTTGCTGTTAATATTCTTTTTTAAATGCAACCTTGGGTCTGCCCATATGCGTCCAGATATACAAATGTGTTACGTCTGCAGGCAGAAAACCATCCCCAAAATTAGTTTAAGAGAAAGCTGTAAACTCAGACAAGATAGAGAGGCTGGGCAATGTGAAGGAGTTTGGGGGGCCTTGTAAGCTATTTGATTTTTCTTTGGGTGGGGAGGCATTATCAAGCCTTGTTATTTCAGGTAAACATGATAATATGCCCTGCAACAGAAAATTTGTCATACTTTTTTGAAAAAATATGAGTTGGAAGATTCTTCTGATATTGATAAATATCTTTAGGAATGTTTTTTTAATAGTAAATCCTATTTTTGTTCT
>NW_015422328.1:0-1383 GCF_001527695.2 Protobothrops mucrosquamatus | reverse complement strand
AACAATGATGATGATGATGATCTGAAGGATGTAGAATGTTGGTCTGCTTATCCAGTATTGACCATAGGGATTATTCAGGAATTTGGGCAAGAATTTTCCAACGCTACGGAAGATTCAGCTAGGTATCTTTGCCATGGAAAACTGGTATATGTAGTCCTCTTCTTACAGTTGTTTAATGACAGTTCAGAATTATGATGTACTTGGAAAAAATGACTTACAATTCATCCTCAAAATTACAACTGTTATACTCTCTGCGCAGTCACATGATATTATTTCCAATGCTTAGCAACTAGCTCACATTCACAACAGTGTTGCAGTGTTTTGTGGTCCTGTGATCACAATTTTTGACTTTCCCACCTGGCAAGCAAAATCAATTGGGGAACCTGGATTTGCTGAACAACCATGTGACTTACTTATCAATCATAATAAAAATGATCATAAAGTCAGTAGTCATGTGATTGATTCATGACTACATCCAGTGGTGGAATATAGCCGGCTTACACCAGTTTGGCAGAACCGGTAGCTAATTTTTTGTTGCCCAGGCCCAGAATGGACTTCCAGAAGTGGCATCCACCCAGAGAACCTGTTGTTCACATATGTGAATCCCACATATGTGAATCCCACTACATCACTTAATGACAGAAATTCCAAATTCAGTTGTGATCGTAAGTTGAGGACTACCTATATTCAGTCACTGAACAACCAGCTTTCTTGAGAGACAATGCTCTTTTATAACTGGAAATTCACCTTTGAGGAAACTCCAAAATAACTTTCTCATAATTTAGTGTTGGTAATTTATATATAAGAAGCTGTTCTAGGAATTCTGATGGGTGGGAGAGAAGAACGTTGGGACGCTTTAAAAGGATATTGAATCGGCATAACTGTCAGCTTTGATATATATAGATGTATATGGATGCTTTTCATACCCTGGTTGCTTCTGCTGGCAATGATCTCTGAAACATTTTCTATTAAGAAATGCCATATTTGTGGGACCGTAGGAGTAATTGTATCGTCCCCCTCCTTCAAAGAAGGCATGAAACTTGTAAAGGTACCTCTCTAATAGAGAAATATAGCAAGAGCAGCCAGCGAAAGTAATTTGTTATGAAACAGGATAATAAATCTATTTTCCTCCTCCGGAGTTCCCACAGGTTTTAGGACTACGTTATCTTAATGTTACAAAAAGTTGGAATTGTTATACGATATTGAAGAAAACCTCACCACAAAGTTCATGAAACTGCTACAAAGGAAAAATCAATAAAGGCATGCTGGAGTCCTCTGGGGGAAAGAAAGCTGTCTTTGTGTGTGTGTGTGTGTGTGTGTGTGTGTGTGTGAGAGAGAGAGAGAGAGAGAGAGAGAGAGAGAGAGAGAGAGAGAGAGAGAGAG
>NW_015422327.1:0-1383 GCF_001527695.2 Protobothrops mucrosquamatus | reverse complement strand
CCTCTCTCTCTCTCTCTCTCTCTCTTTCTCTCTCTCTCTCTCACTCCTTCCCCCCCCTCCCCTTAGGCTTCTCATATCTTGGATCTTCTCCTGGTGAAGTGATAGCTGATGAGAAATCAAGCTTCTCATTTTCCCTAATAACTATGTTCAGACAATAGGGTTAAATTTAACAGGCAGACATGGGCTATAAGTGAGGGAATCCATGGATTTCTTTTTCAAAAATGAAATTTATTTTTGATAGAAATTGAATAAATAAATAAAGTGTGTGTGTGTGTGTGTGTGTAAAACTTAAGATGGCAGCTGTGACAACAGAGTTTAAACCCTGTGTCTTTTTTTTACATGCATTGGTTTATTAAATATAAATGTAATAATTTGATATTTAATTATTTAATTTATTTTATTTAAAAAAAATAAATACATTGAATAAATAAATAAACTTACACCCACACTCCCCGATGCTTTCACGAATCAGCCCCATCTCCTTAACTAAATCACTTGAATTTTATCCCTCCTTTAAAGTTGAAGGTAAAGTTTTCCCCTGTCCAGTTGTTTCTGACTCCAGGAGGCAGTGCTTACCTCTGTGTCTTAGTCAAGGGAGCCAGCATTGTCCGAAGATGCTTCCCTAGTCATGTGGCCAGAATGGGTATACACTGAAGACACAGAGAACACTGTTACCTTCCACTGAAGTGGTACCTATTTATCTATTCTCATTTGCATGCTTTCAGACAGCTAGGTTGGCAGGAACCGGGGCAAGTAATGGGAGTTCACTCCATTGCGCGGAGCTCAGGTCTTGAACCCAGGCTGTCAGCTTTCCAACTGACAAGCTAGCATCTTTAACTTATTATTTTACAAAGAACTCAAGTCAGCAAACATATCAAAGACATCTTCCTCCTCTTTTCCCCACAACACCAAACTTGTGAGGTAAATTGGGCTGAAAGAGAATGGTTGGCCCAAAGTCATCCATCTGGCTTTCATGGCTAAGGCATGACTTGAACTCATGGTCCCCTAGCCTGGTGCCTTAACCAAAAGACCAAACTTCTCTCTTTTAGTGTGCATTGTGCAACACATGTAAAAAAAAGGGGGAGGCAGAGCTTCAATTGCACAGCTATAATAACTATCTTGAGTTTTTTTGGGGAAACTCTCTGAAAAGAACCTGTTCTACACACACAAACACACACGCACGGACACACACACACACACACACAGATTGAGAGAGATTTTTTTAACCAACTGAATCAATGTAATCTCAGCTCACTGAACACCTAATCTCACGCAGATCCTTTATGATTTATTTTCCATGCATTGAATATTTTTCATCTCCTGTCATATTAAAATATACAATCTTGGCTTTGGAAGCCAAGTCAAATTCTATTGTGGATTACA
>NW_015422326.1:0-1383 GCF_001527695.2 Protobothrops mucrosquamatus | reverse complement strand
GGTGGGGGGGGAAGAGGAATGGCGATCGCCACGCTGCACAAGGCAGCGTTTGAAACGATCAGCCACTTCTCAGCAGAGAATGTTAGAAAAGGGAGTCCTTGCAACTCTGAATGGGGCTGATTTCCTCCCACCAAATTTTTAATAGAAATGTACTACCTGAGTTCTAGCCTAATCAGGAGCCAAAGAAAACACGTCTCTTTAGGGCTGAGACCAAAAAGAAACTGGGCATGCTCAGACCCTGAAGGGGCGTGGCGACTTTGATTGTTTGGTCTGATTGGGCTAGAGGACAATTAACACCCACATGTGGAGTCTACATTCCTCCCTTTGCTGGAGAAGATATGGTTTTTCCGAATAGCTCTATAGAAGGAACATCGAAGGAGTATGTGTCCAATGGTCTCCACCTCTCCTGAGCCATAGGAGCAGAGTCTTTCAGCCAATGGTGTCTTTTTATACTTGCCGTACAGGACGGCCAATGGAAACACATGGCACAGTGCAAGCGAGAATGCTTTCCGGTGGTTTACTGACTCCAACTGACTAAGATACCTGGCAGGTGTAACCACTTATCTAATAGTCTGGAGCCAGAAACAGCGGAGCTATACCTAAGTCCGCTTGCATCTTTAATTACTTTTTAATTACTCTTTAATTACTCTTTAATTAGTAAAGAATCAATATGTGCCAATAGAGTAATCCCAAACTAGGTATCAATGATGCAGCATTAGTTAATAACTAATAATATCTAGTTAACTAATTAGTTAATAACTAACATCTGCAATAATGCTGATGGCTATTTACAGGTTTTTCTGAAGTGATTACTGTGATTTCCAAATTTAGCCTGTGGCACAGTGGTTAGAATGCAGTATTGCAGGCTAACTCTGCTCACAGCCAGAAGTTCAATCCTGACCCGTTCAAGGTTGACTCACTTTCCATCCTTCTGAGGTCGGTAAAATAAGGACCTAAATTGTTGGGACAATATTCTGACATTTATAAACTGCCCAGACAGTGCTGTAAAACACTATGGAGCGATATATAAGTCTAAGTGTTATTACTATTTATTCATTAAATGTATATCTTACTTCTTTTCCAGTTTAAAACGGCAAGTATTTGCACATTTGTTGAACTGCAGGACTTGATATATAAATACTCTTTTCTTGGAAGAGTAACTGCAAGTTCACGAGATAGAATTCTTTTTTTTTTTTTCTCTATAAAATTTTTTATTGTTTTTATCATAAAAAAAAAGAAATACATCACAGATATTACACAATGTTATATCCCATCCCCCCACCCCCCGGACTTCCCAAACCAACCTAGGCTAATATTCAAATACAAGTACACAAATATTAATATCTCTAACTCCAAAGTCTAAACTTAAACAATCCATCTCCT
>NW_015422325.1:0-1383 GCF_001527695.2 Protobothrops mucrosquamatus | reverse complement strand
TACCATCAGTGTTGGAATGGGAGACCTTACCAGATATCCGCAGCGAAATCTCAACACCAGAGGCGGCAAGAAAAATACCTCACTTAGCACACATAGCTGATTTAATCCCTCCTCTAGATCCTGAAGCTAAAATCCTACTCATGGTGGGAAGAGATGCCCCAGAGTCCATTGGCTCCGATGAGAGAATCAAAGGTCCACCAGGAACCCTAGTAGCCATTAAGACGGAACTCGGATGGGCCATAGGAGGGACAGTTTGTGTTGATCAACCGCAAATCCCAACCCAGGTGATCATATCAAACACCTCCATTCCCAGTAATGGAACAGCACCTCACCTGAAACCACACCTAGAACACTGTGCGCTTGTGACAACCAAACCTGCTTTGGAAGCAACAGTGTTCCAGAATAGTCAGAATCACAACAACTTAGCCTTGTCCATAGAGGACAAACAAGACAAACAATGTCTGCAAGACCGGGAGTCATGGAGCGTACTTCCAAGATGCCCCAAGAGTATGCAAGTGCAGTGCACATATGTTTCCAGCTCACCCGCCTCAGTGCAAAAGAAAGAATTGTACGCTTCATTAGATGTGTCAACGAAGGCAAATGCAGCCTTAAGATGCGTCACAGTCTACAGCGGGGAGAGCCACACTTACGTCATCTTGTTTGCAACCATAAGATACATCAGAGTCTACAGCGGGGAGAGCTGCAGCCTCGGTGTCTTCTTTGGAAAAGCGAGACTAACAATACATGAAGGCCACACCGTACCAAAGTTAGAACTATGTGGTACCACTTTGGCTGTAAAGCTCACCAACTTGACAGCGAAGACGTTGTGCCTTGAACTACAGTCTACCACCTTCTACGCAGACAGCAAGGAGATGTCAAGCTACATCTACAAACAAAGCAGACATTTCTATGTCTATGTAGGTAACAGAATGAAAAGAGTTGAAACATCTTTGAGCCCTGAACAATGGCAACATGTGCTAACAGATAAGAACTTTGTGAACCAAGTGAAGTGGCCCAACCTTGCCACACAGTTAACAGAATTGATTTGGGTAGAAAGTCCTGAGTTCTTGGTCTGTTCAAACAGACAAATGCCACAGAGACCAAAATGCTATGTACTTCCAACTCCAGATCAACGTGCCAACCTCCAACTTCAGGCACCCAGTAAACGTCAACCAATCTGCTTTAAACCCCTGACTAAGCGGAAGCACCTGAGATTAGGCATAGTTTTGATCATCTTGATCACTTGTCTTAGCATCCCAAGAATGAACCTTATAGGAGTCTGCAAGGACTTACAGACTATTGAAGACATTTGCCATGACCCAGTGATTGACAAATGCCTGACGGCCAAAAATTGCCTTCCCCATACATCTCACATGGGCGAAG
>NW_015422324.1:0-1383 GCF_001527695.2 Protobothrops mucrosquamatus | reverse complement strand
TCATATTTAGGTGATTGTCCACTAGGACTCCGAGGTCCCTCTCACAGTTACTACTATTGAGCAAGGTGCCACCTATGCTGTACTTGTGCAATTGGTTTTTCTTGCCTAAATGTAGAACCTTGCTTTTTTCACCATTGAATTTCATTTTGTTAGATAGTGCCCAGTGTTCAAGTCTGTCCAGATCCTTCTGTATCTTAATTTATTTGATGACATTATTAATGAATGAGAAAGAGACTATGTCAAAAAAATTAACACATGACACTTATTTATCCTCTACTTCAGGAATTAAGACATACCAAAGTATTATAATATATGAACCAAAATTTGTAACATTTTTACTGTCCTATTTTAAGAACCATCTTAGGATTCTAGAAACAAAAGACCATGTATACTAATTTCATTTTGCAGAGAGAACACACAGAGTTGTACTGTGACCATTATTTTGATGTAGTTTAACGATCTCTGAATTTCTGAAAAAAAATATTATTTTATTAGTGTTATTTTACGCCTAAGGATGTCCTATAGAATTTCCAAAGTTTAATTCAATACTTGGGTACTATGCATCTTTATTTGGTTAAATATTATTTCAACTAAGTCCTCTGTTTCAGTCAGCAAAATGTCTAAAACCACCACTTTCTGAAGACTTAGCCTGGAGGACAGACAATAGAGACTTATGACTGAAATTTCCAATAGAGTCTCTGCAGATAAAACATAGAGAGCTCCTTATTAGCAAAATATCCAAACCTACTATAATGACAACTGATTTTTACACACAGGCTAAGAAGGGAAGACATTCTGTGCACTGAACATAATAGATGCATATTATAAACAGATTCCACTCTTTTGATAATTATCATCTGATGCAATAGGATGAATGTGAATTCAGTTTTTATTTAACAACTGCCTTGTTTAATAACTGTTCACAGTTGCAACAGTGATGAAAAATAACCAATCCTTCCATTTATGACATTCACAGGTCTATAAAGCAAAGAGAAGCTGGAGTCAGATCATAAACACAGTCACTTTCACTTAGTGAAAGTGCTTTGCTTAATTACTGGGTTGCCAATCCCAAATGTGATCACTAAATGAGGACAATCTATAGTGTTATGTATATTGGAAATAATAATTTAAATGGTCTGTGCATACAAAAATTAAATTTCCATATGGGCATGTGAAATAAATTAATTTATTTCCTCACTTTAAATAACTTCAACTGAATAGCTGATTGTATGCATTGCTTACCTTTTTGATAAAATGTAATAGTAAAATAGTATTACATTACTTTAAAAATATGATATAAAAAGTATTTACTACTATCAATAGGAGATAAAAGTAAAAATCTAAACACCACAAGTAAGAGAAAGTGAATTTTGAATCCTATAG
>NW_015422323.1:0-1383 GCF_001527695.2 Protobothrops mucrosquamatus | reverse complement strand
GACCTGACCTAGGGTGGATTTTACATTGGGTTTTAAATATTCGGAAGACGCAACATTAAAATTCGGTTTAATTCGGTTTTAAGGGGGGGATTGTATATATGTTCTGGTTTTAAATATGTTGTGCGCCGCCCTGAGTCCCTGTCGGGAGAAGGGCGGCATATAAATTAAATTAAATAAATAAATAAATAAATAAATAATCTGGTCATTAGTACTCTCTCTGAGAGTCATTGAGGCCACTTGG
Source organism: Protobothrops mucrosquamatus (assembly GCF_001527695.2). Classification (NCBI taxonomy): domain Eukaryota; kingdom Metazoa; phylum Chordata; class Lepidosauria; order Squamata; family Viperidae; genus Protobothrops; species Protobothrops mucrosquamatus. Next base: position 1,142 of record NW_015422323.1, on the reverse strand, counting down.
AGGTTTATCTGTACCCTCAGGGTCACCTGAATAATCAAATGGGTGTGGAACAAAGCAGCAGTATTTTTCAACTTCTTGGTCTAGTGCAGGGGTAGGCAACCTTGGCTCTTTTATGACTCGTGGACTTCAACTCCCAGAATTCCTGAGCCAGCATGGCTCAGCTTGGAAATCTCTCCCTTTCCCCTCAGCATGGCTGGCTCAGGAATTCTGGGAGTTGAAGTCCACGAGTCATAAAAGAGCCAAGGTTGCCTACCCCTGGGCTAGCCTACAGACCTGGGATTTTCTGGTGCTCAAATAACAGCCAAATCTGGTTCATAATTTTTTTCATGATCAACCCAGATAAGTTCCTGCTTCCTTATTAGAGTTTGGGTGGTGAAATGGTTATTGATGGGAAGTTCTAACTGTTCCAGGAATTTTTTTTCACTGCTTTATATTTCCAGGGACTTCCCCACCCAGAATCTCTGATGTTTTCTTTTGTGATGTCAGGCAAGCTACATATTCCAAAGATATCTCCATGATTCCCAGGGCCTTGATAGGCACCTAAACCAATGAAAATTATCCAGTCTAAAGGCTGTGAGATTTGTTGTAAGAAATAACAGCATCAACAATAACGGATTTGACTGGATCATTTGACCGGATGCAATATATGTGGCATCACATGCTTATTATAAATAAGTACGTGACTGTTGTGTATTAGTTTGGATCAAATTGATCCAAAATTAATAACCTCTTCCTTTCCCAAATAATTCATTGACTCTCATTCACTATTTTTTTTTAAAAAACCCTCCACCTTTCTCTATTGCACTATTCAAAAAAAACTTAACTACATTGTTATCTACAAGGCATTCTATTTCCCCCCCTCCTTTGAAATGGCAAAAAAACCCCACTTATCTTGATATAAATCTGCTCTGGGATCTCATAAATCACAGTCTATTCTACTTCGTTTTTATTTTTCTGTCTTCTGTTTAATGGGGTTTAACTACGGGAAAATGGTTCCTTAGCTACGTTATTGAGCAAACACCAATCATTTTGTTTAATGGCGCTGAATCGGAGGTGAAAATGTTATGTACCAAGTTACCTCGGAAGCTAATTAAAAGGCTTTTAAAAAAACTTTCCTGGTTTTTATTAATGATCCATCGGCC
>NW_015422322.1:0-1383 GCF_001527695.2 Protobothrops mucrosquamatus | reverse complement strand
CCCCGCTGATAGCGCAATCTCCAGATCTGCCCTGACTTCGGCTTGGGGGGGGGGGGATCCACCAAAGGAGCCCAACGGCCTGATCTGTGGCCGGCCTGGCGTAGTTTGATTATGTTTTAGTGAGGGTTTTGTATGGGGGTATTTTTTAGAGCAGGCCTGTTCTTTAATTTGATTTTAGAACAGAAATTTGTGTATATATATATTTTATATATATAAATTTTTTGTATTATTTTGAATTAAACAACAAATACAAATGATGCATCTACAAACACCTCAAAAGAAAAAAGAAAATTTTTACTCAAAATATTTCCGGATACTCCCGGCAGTCCCCGCCCTGCCTCCACCCTTATCCGCTTACCCTCTCTTTCCTCCCCCTAACCCCACAACCTCTCCTCTTTCCTCCTACCGCTCTACATCCCTTTCGCCTTCTAACCAACACATCGAGTGCAAATTGGGGAACCTGCCGGGAATATCCTCTTATTATTACAATTCCATTATATACTTATAATTATTTATTACATCAATTAGAAATTAGAAATTAGAAATTTGTGTATATTTATCGTGGTTTTTATTATCGCCTGTTCACCGCCCTGAGTCCCGTAAGGGAGATAGGGCAGTATATAAATTCAATAAATAATAATAATAATAATAATAATAATAATAATAATAATAATAATAATAATAATAATAATAATAATAATAATGATGATGATTCCGGAACAAAAAAAAATCAGGAGGTAATCTGGCAGCCCCGTTTCCGATTAACACATTTCACTGAAAGGCAGAAAATGTCGTGGGTCTTTTAACCCAATTTGCTAATCGGAGAAGGTGATACTAATCTCCCCCCCCCCCCAATGTTTTACTACCTTCAATTAAGAGTAGTAAATCATAAGCACCAGCAAATTACTCTTCCAGCCAGGCATAGGCCCTGTCTTGCTGCCCCTATCAATTCTCTGGTACTTTGCTGAACGGAAATGTTTAAAATCTGCTCCTGGTACACTTATTTAGGTACCAGAGGGACAAAGTGTGCGTGTGTGTGTTGTGTAAAATCATATAAATATAACTCTTTGAACAGAGACTCTAGAAAGAGTACAGAGAAGAGCAACAAAGATGATTAGGGGACTGGAGGCTAAAACATATAAGGAACAGTTGCTGGAATTGGGTATGTCTAGTTTAACGAAGAGAAGGATGAGGGGGGACATGATAGCAGTGTTCCAATATCTCAGGGGCTGCCACAAAGAAGAGGGAGTCAGGCTATTCTCCAAAGCACCTGAAGGCAGGACAAGAAGCAACGGGTGGAAACTAACCAAAGAGAGAAGCAACCTAGAACTAAGGAGAAACTTCCTGACAGTTAGAACAATTAACCAGTGGAACAACCTGCCT
>NW_015422321.1:0-1383 GCF_001527695.2 Protobothrops mucrosquamatus | reverse complement strand
AGTACAGCTGCATGTATTCATTGTCACCCATTTAGCACTGCCCAAGGAGCACATGTAGCTTAAGAAATGCTACAGACATGGGCAACTATTGCTCCTGATCACCTGGATAGCTGAATTGTATACTCATTTATGAGGCCATTGTCACACCCCTGTAGACGTTTTGTATATAATTATGTGGATTGTGTGTATATGTTTACTTTTTTTCTGTCATGTTCTTATCATAAGCTAAAGAAGAAGAATAAACTGGATGATTTGGAGTTGATTGTTATTTCTCAAAACCCAATAGGAAGGAAATTCTATGTTGCCCTGTAAAGCTTCTTGACAAAAAGTGGACACAAAAGGAGCAAATAGAGTTACAAATTCCCCATCCTTTGGGAACATGGTAGAGATCAGCAAAAGTCAGCAAAAGGATTAAATTTTTTATGCTACCTACAAACTCTTCTCCAAATGTTTTTGATAATCATGTAAGACAACTACTCTATAACGGAAACCCCTAATTGGGATTCCTCATAGCATTTCATTCCACTTTATGTCTTTTTAGTTAAAAATAAATATTGATTATTCTTCTCGGCTAAAATTGCTAATTTATCCTCCTGTTCCTAAGTTCTGGAAATAAATAAGTAAAACTGAAAAGTGCTTTTCGGGATTACATGCTGATTATTTGTCCACAGGAATTTTGGTATAAAAGGTAACTTGTGGGTGTTATACCCTTATATCTATATAAAAAGTAATTGTCAAGCAAAATCTCCAACAGACCAGCATTTTTTTAAAACCATCACTCAGCATATGAACACATGTAGATGAATGTGCAACACGTATGCTCTTCAAACACTGCAGTGGCCTCAGTAACTGTTAACACAGTGCTGGTATAATTTCACCTTGTCATAATATAAAATGACTTATTCATTTTCCCCCCTAACCTATAAAACAATTTTAAAAATAAGAAGAAGGGAGTGGTGTCTCTCCATTGCAACAAACATCCCAGCTAAGGGTGGATTGCAATCTTTTGTGGAAATAATAATAATAATAATAATAATAATAATAATAATAATAATAATAATAATAATAATAATAATAATAATAATAATGATGATGATAAAGTTGGAAGGGACCTTGGAGGTCATCTAGTCCAACCCCCTGCTCAGGCAGGAAATCCTATACCATTTCAGACAAATGGCTGTCCGGTCTCTTCTTAAAAACTTCCAGTGTTGGAGCATTCACCGCTTCTGGAGGCAGGTTGTTCCACTGGTTAATTGTTCTAACTGTCAGGAAGTTTCTCCTTAGTTCTAGGTTGCTTCTCTCCTTGATTAGTTTCCATCCGTTGCTTCTTGTCCTGCCTTCAGGCACCTTGGAAAATAGCTTGACTCCCTCTTCTTTGTGGCA
>NW_015422320.1:0-1383 GCF_001527695.2 Protobothrops mucrosquamatus | reverse complement strand
GGGGGGAGGAAGGAGCTTGCACCAAAGATGTTTACCAAGTTGCAATTTTTATAAGCCATTAGGTGCAACTTTGGCAACTTTAAGTTGGGAATTCTGGGAACTGAACTCCACACATCTTAAAGTTGCCAACACGGATTGAAATCAAGGGAGGCGAGAGGACAGCTCTCTTGAGGAACACCTCTGTGGTACCTTAGAACTGGCCACTTGAGGGAATGTTCTCATGGGAAGGTCCATTGAATAAGTCCTCGACTTACGACCACAACTGAGCCCAAAATGTATGTTGCTAAGCGAGACATTTGTTGTGATTTTTGCCCCATTTTTACAACCTATCTTGGTTCAGTTGTTAAATGAATCACTGCAGTTGTTAAGTTAGTAACACAGTTGTTTAGAGAATCTGGTTTTCGCATTGACTTTGCTGGTCATAAGTCACAAAATAGGATCACATGACCCTGGGACACCGCAACCGTCACAAATATGAGTTCAGTGGCCAAGCCTCTGAATTTTGATCACGTGACCACGGGGATGCTGCAACGGTTGTGTGAAAAACTATGAAAATGGATCCTAAGTCCCTTTTTTCAGTGCCTTCCTAACTTAGAACGGTCACTAAATGATCTGTTGTAAATGGAGACCTATCTGTACTTGTCTTCAACCAATCTTCTCCAATTAAAATTCTACCACCGTCCCCATTAATGAAGGCAGTGGACATTAAGAGGGGAGATAAGATGGCGAATTATTGCTGAGAAACGGAAGCATTGTTGAACGAAACCTCCGACGGAATTCATGGTATATTTCTTAAATTAATTAAAACTTCTCCTCTTTCAGACGAGGATATTAAAGAGTGTTATGTTCTGAGCTCCAGAGACAGCCATTTTGTGAGCCCAATGACTTTGTAAGCTAATACAAATTAGAATACACAAGAGGAAAACTAGCCAGAAAAAAAGAAGAAGAAAAATTCAAAGCTATTTCATTCATCCTTTTAAGCCTCGGTGTCTGCTCCTGTTCTTTTTGTTTGTTTGTTTGGAGACAGCTTTTTGGATCATTTTATCATTCAGCTCAGAGCACTCAAATGGGATTGGTTTTTGTTTTTTTTTACAAAGTGGGCCTATTCCACCCCCCACCCCCACCCCCCAAAAAAGGGATCATGTCAGATTTCATAGGCTTCTCTAGGGAAAAATAAAATAAAATCTTGAATTTCTATGAAATTAAATAGGCTGTTTCCCCTATGTAAAGGGGAAAGTCAGTAAGTCTTAAAGATTATTACAATTGTAATTTTAAACAAGGCATCTCACATGGACCATAAATTCAAAGAATTATATTTAGAGGGCTTATGAATTCTATGAAGGTATATTTTTAAGTAAGGTAGAACTGTAATATACAGTCACA
>NW_015422319.1:0-1383 GCF_001527695.2 Protobothrops mucrosquamatus | reverse complement strand
TTCCCAGAATTCCCCTATGCCAAAGAGCGAGAGTATGATAGTTGGACCCCGAGTCAGAGACCTGTGAAGGGAACTTTAGAGAAAGCCACCATTAAGGCCCGTGAAGAAAGACGAGTTGAGCTCTTGATGCCCACGAGGGTATAACGATGCTGCTTTTCTTGGCAACAGTTAGGAGATTTGCCATGGCTTCTTCCAGCAAATTTTTTTTTTTCAAACTAAGGGATCTCCTGGTGGCCTCCCTTCCAAAGGCTAACCGAGGTCTGTCTCTGTTTTGCCGCCCCCTGCTGCGAGTTCTGCAAACTGCACACCCATGGCCCCAAAATACACCGGGGGGGGGGGGGAAATGCATACGGCCAGAGCTTGCTGGCCACGTGGTTGCGTTTGGTGTCCTACCTCATGGCCTACACACAAACACACACACACGCACACACACCCTAAAATGCATTCCCAACTCCCTTTCTTTCATGTATGTGGCCCCGATCTCCAGGCTCCTTAACTTTCCAATTAAACAGCCTAGGTTCTCTCCTGCCGGTCCTTCCTGCGAATTAACCCACATTCCTGGTTTCTCTTTTCAGGTCTTCCTGAACAGTACTACAGCCTCACCTGGTTCCTTAGTCCAATCCTGGGCCTGATCTTTACCCCCTTAATTGGTTCAGCCAGCGACCGCTGCACCCTCAGCTGGGGCCGCCGCCGGCCGTTTATCCTCGCCCTTTGCATTGGGGTCCTGATTGGCGTTGCCCTTTTCTTAAACGGATCCGTTATTGGTAAGTGATGCCTACGGCCTTTGGAGTAAGTCTCTTGGGGCAGTGGGACCCTAACCCTACCGTGTTTCCTCCTAAAGTAATAATAATAATAATAATAGTAATAATAGTAATAATAATAATAATAATAATAATAATAATAATAATAACAACAACAACAACAACAACAACAACAACAACAACAACAACAACATTGGAAGGGATCTTGGAGGTCATCTAGTCCAACCCCCTGCTTAGGCAGGAAACCCTATACCAGGGATAGGCAACCTCGGCTCTTTTATGACTCGTGGACTTCAACTCCCAGAATTCCTGAGCCAGCCACGCTGAGGGGAAAGGGAGAGGTTTCCAAGCTGAGCCATGCTGGCTCAGGGATTCTGGGAGTTGAAGTCCACGAGTCATAAAGCGGCCTAGGCCTAGGCCAGAGGTAGGCAACCTTGGCTCTTTTATGACTCGTGGACTTCAACTCCCAGAATTCCTGAGCCAGCCATGCTGAGGGGAAAGGGAGAGGTTTCCAAGCTGAGCCATGCTGGCTGAGGAATTCTGGGAGTTGAAGTCCACGAGTCATAAAAGAGCCAAGGTGGCCTACCCCTGGATTAGGTGGAACCAACAGGCCCAAAATCCC
>NW_015422318.1:0-1383 GCF_001527695.2 Protobothrops mucrosquamatus | reverse complement strand
GAATAGAATAGAATAGAATAGAATAGAATAGAATAGAATAGAATAGAATAGAATAGAATAGAATAGAAGGGACCTTGGAGGTCTTCTAGTATAGTCCCCCGCTCAAGCAAGAGAACCTACACCGACTGTCTAGTGAATGTCTAGCCTCTTCTTAAAAAACTCCATGACTGAACACCCATGATTTCTGGAGGCAATGAGTTCCACTGATTAATTGTCCTCCCTGTTAGGAAGCTCCTCCTTAATTCCAGGTTGCTTCTCTCTTTGGTCAGTTTCCAACCATTGTTTCTTGTCCTTCACTCTGGTGCTTTGGAGAATAATGTGACCCCCTCTTCTTTGTGGCAGCCCCTCACATACTGGAATTCTGCTTTCTCTGCTGGCTTTGCACAGTCCTGCAGCCCCCTCCCCCAAAACATAGGGAGAAAGATGGAACTCCCCCTCTGGATATCCAGAGAAGTCCTCTTTCCTTGGGTCTCCTGGAAGTTACCCAGAATTCTTAAGCTAAGTTCAGAATTGCTACAAGGAGTGAGGTTGAAGTTCTTAGCTGGAAGGGACCTTGGAGGTCTTCTAGTCCAACCCCCTGCTCAGGCAGGAAACCCTATACCATTTCAAACAAATGGCTGTCCAGTATCTTCTTAAAAACCTCCAGTGTTGGAGCATTCACAGCTTCTGGAGGCAGGTTGTTCCACTGGTTAATTGTCCTCACTGTCAGGAAGTTTCTCCTTAGTTCCAGGTTGCTTCTCTCCTTGATCAGTTTCCATCCGTTGCCTCTTGTCCTGCCTACAGGCGCCTTGGAGAATAGCTTGACTCCCTCTTCTTTGGGGCAGCCCCTGAGATACTGGAAGGCTGCTATCCTGTCCCCCCTCGTCCTTCTCTTCGGTAAACTAGACAGACCCAATTCCAGCAGCCGTTCCTTATATGCTTTAGCCTCCAGTCCCCTAATCATCTTTGTTGCTCTTCTCTGCACTCTTTCTAGAGTCTCAGCATCTTTTTTACATCGTGGTGACCAAAACTGGATGCAGTATTCCAAGTGTGGCCTTACCAAGGCCTTGTAAAGTGGTATTAACACTTCAAGTGATCTTGATTCTGTCCCTCTGTTAAAGCAGCCGAGCACTGGCAAAGGAAACCACAACAATAGCACTTAAGACTGGTATACTGCTCCATTGTGCTTTACAGCCCTCTCTGGGCAGTTTACAATATTTTCCATCTTGCCCCCAACAATCTGGGTCCTCATTTTACCAACCTTGGAAGGATGGAAGGCTGAGTCAACCTTGAGCCCAACAGACTCAAACTCCTGGCTGCAATACTGCTTCTAACCATTGCGCCACGACGGCTCTTTTAGATATAAATAACGAGCAAATCTTATTCCCTCCCAGCCCTGAAGAT
>NW_015422317.1:0-1384 GCF_001527695.2 Protobothrops mucrosquamatus | reverse complement strand
CTCACCTACATCGTCCATATAGGACGACTCGGGAACTCAACTCCTACCCCGGGCAGCTCACCGATCCCCTTATGCCCAGGGGAAAGGTATCAAGCCGTTTGACAGCAGATGCTGGCTGTCAAACCGGCTTTTACGCAAAACAGGCGGGAGGCAGCAAACAGCTGCGACCAGCGAAATCGCCTGCCACCGGAAGTCTCGACCTACGACTACAATTGAGCCCAAATTTTCTGTTGCTAAGTGAGACAGTTGTTCAGTGAGTTTTGCACCATTTTATGACCTTTCTTGCCATATTTGTTAAGTGACTCACTGCAGCTGTTAAATTGGTAACACAGTTGTTAAGTGAATCTGGCTTCCCCATTGACTTTGCTTGTCAGAAGGTCAAAAAGGTTAACACATAATCCCAGGACACTGCAACCATCATAAATATGAACAAGTTGCTAAGTATCTGAATTTTGATCACATGACCATGGGGATGCTGCAACAGTCATAAGTATAAAAAATGGTCATAAGTCACTTGTTTAATGCTGTTATAACTTTGAACACTCACTAAATGAATGGTTGAAGTCAAGAAGTACCTATATATAAAGTATATACATCCAAGAACTAACTTTCTATCAAGAGGGTATTATATCAAATACTGTATTTTAAACAAAATGCTACCATTCTTTTTCAAAAAGACTAGTAAACTTGCATTTATAAGAACTTCACATACTCCCAACAATTGTTTTGGAATGCAATGGCAAGCATTATGCAGGCAGATGCCACTCTGTCCATATGTCCAATCTTTTCTCCAACCCAAGAAAAAAAAGGAAATTGAAAGAAAATTTCAGTGTCCAAAAGGAAATTGGGGAGGCACTCAGCTGTCCAAAGTTAATGCTGGAAAATTAGATATGTTGTTAATTAGATATTGTAGGTTATTCATACAGCAAGACTTGTGTCAGAAGAAAAGGGGGAAACGTACTTTAAAAATGGAACAAATAAAGATGAATTTAGTCTCCCTTCACAGTGAACTGAAGATGCAATGAAGGCAATATCATTCTAATATACCCTTTAAAAATCTTCAGCCCATGATTATCTAGAGGGCAAGTCCTTAGATAACTTTTGAAGTAGGAAAAAAAAATCTGACTGGAGAACATTATGACTCACTTCCAGTGATTTAGACCTTTCAGTCCATTGCTGTATTCTTTTTTTTATCAAAAATAAAATAAAATGAAAACTGAATGTAGCTTGTGTTGTAACTTCTACTTTCTGCAGCAATTCTGCTGAATACCAAATGAAGTGTCCTGACCATCCCAATTTCAATCAAGTTACTTCTGCTCCTTTGAATAAAAGAGATGTGGTACCTCTCATGCCATAGAGGTGAGGGAAAAGAAGTGAGATCAAG
>NW_015422316.1:0-1384 GCF_001527695.2 Protobothrops mucrosquamatus | reverse complement strand
GCCGGAACGCGGCGGAACCGCGTTCCGGCACCTTTTTCCGGGCCGGCCGCACCGGAAATAGCCCCTCCCACACCGGAAATAGCCCCTCCCAAATTTTACTTGCATTCCTGTTCTCTAAAGGGGCGGTCCTAGGGTTTGATGAGGGCGTGGCCAGGTTTGAGTTCCGCCACCTTTTCTCCGAGAAAAAAAGCCCTGCTAAAGAGAATTTTTAAAAAATCAGAAGAATTCTAGGATGGAAGGTGGACTTACCAACTACTATTGTTTCTCCAATTAAAGATAGTTATGGAAAACGGTTAATGAAGCCATGCTATGTTTCATGAAGTTAATTAGTACATAGTACCTACATTTGATTTGAGACATTTTCCAGAAGATATTTTCTGAGAATAAAATGTTTATCTTCTCACGTTCCCTAGAAATACAAGGTGTTCTCTTAGAATTTTCTCCAGAAGAAGTGGCAGAGGAACATCACACAGGAATAATTGGATGCACATTGAAAAGAAAAGCTACTACCCAACCTCAGGTATTGTTAATGCTGTGGAGTCAACCAAGCTTAACATCCGATCAAATTATTTTGTAGTTTCTGTAATATGAGCAAATAGTAATATAAAAAGGCTTCTACTAAAAACTATTTATACAATGGATGTATGCATTATTGAAAAGATTTCCCAATAAGAGAGAAATTATGGTAATTAAATATTGGTAGTCCTTGACTTATGATCACAACTGAGCTCAGAATTATGGTTGTATGTCACAGCAGTTGTTAAGCAAGGTACCCATGTGATCATCTCATTTAATAACCACAAGCCTGGCTCTCCCTGTTGCAGTCATTAAGCAGCCATGCAGATCATTGATGTCTTGAGATTGGGGAGGCCCTGGGAGGTCGGGTGCAGGCCTATAATGCAGCACCTCCATAGCTCAGACGAAGATCGCCTTTCCCAAGGAGAAGTAGCTGATCCTTTGTGAATCCGAGAATTGCATCCACTTCCCAAATATGGCATCCACTTCCGGAATGGCACTACATGTGGCTTCTGTGTAGGAAGATTGCATAGTACATTGGCTGCTTTCCCTTGGGAAAGGTGATCTTTGAAAGTGTATGTGGAGTGATGAGGCAAGGGAAGCCCACTAGGGTAGAATGCAAGCCAAGGCCTGGGTACTCAGCTGGGGGGAAAGCTGGCCCAAGGATGAGGGGGGGGGAGGGAGAGAGAGAGAAAGGCATGTGAGAGCAACTGCAACATCTCTGTGGTTGGGCGTAAGGGCAGGTGGATTTTGCCAAGCACTCAGGTTTTTTTCTTTTTCTTTTTTTATTTTAAATTTAAATTTTATTGAAAATAAAAATTAAAAACATTGAACATGATAAATCAGATTTGACATACATCTCAATTCA
>NW_015422315.1:0-1384 GCF_001527695.2 Protobothrops mucrosquamatus | reverse complement strand
GTATTCTTGCTGTTTGTTTCTTATAAATTGCTTGAATTGCTTTGTTAAAATTTTCACCAAAGTCCATTTCTTGAAGTTGTTGAAACATAAATTGCCAATTTAAGTTATCAAAGGCTTTTTGTGCATCAAGGAATATAAGTGCCATCTGGTTCCCTGGATGGATTTCATAGTACTCCAAGACATTTAAAATAATCCTCAAATTGTTCTTTATCTGTCTTTTTGGTAGGAAACCATTTTGGTCTGGGTGTATAAATTCATTCAAAAAGTTTTTCATTCTTTCTGCCATTATTACAGCAAAGATTTTGTAATCCACATTTAGTAGCAATATTGGTCTGTAATTTTTAACTAGTGTATGATCGGTATCTTCTTTAGGTATCAAAGTAATATTAGCTTCAATCCATGAGTCCGGTATTTTTGTCTGTGTAAGGGCTTCATTACATAAGTCTTTCAAAGTTGGGGTTATAATATCTTGTAACGCTACATAAAATTCAGCAGGGAGTCCATCAGGTCCTGGTGTTTTATCTTTCTTTTGCTTTTTTATTGCCTCTGTAATCTCCATCATTGAAACATTCTCATTTAACCTCTGACGCATATTCTCAGGAACCTTTGGGAGATTTGCTTCTTTTAAATAAGCCTGGATTGCCTCTTTAGAAACCGTCTCCGCCTTATAAAGTGTCTCATAATACTCCTTCGTAATTTTTTTCATTAAGTCATTGTGACATTGTAGGTCACCGTCCGTATCCCGTAGCTTACTTATTAATCTTTTTTCTCTTTCTTTTTTTAATCTATATGCCAGCCATCTCCCAGGTTTATTGGCATTTTCAAAAAAATTCTGTTTGGACCTTTTAATCTGTTGTGCCATTGTATTTGTCTCAAGTAAGTTTAACTTATGTTTTAATAGTTCCATTTGTATTTTCAACTTTTTCTTTTGAGGGTCTGATTGTAGCTTCCAACATACTAAGTTGTTCTTTCAATCTATGTTGAGCAAGTTTCTTTTCCTTATTCTTTTTAGCAAGATAAGTTATGGCCAAACCTCTAAAATATGTTTTTGCCGTGTCCCATACAATTTGAATAGAGGTTTCTTCTTTTTTATTGACTTTAAAAAAGAATTCCATTTCTTTTATTGCAAATTGTAAAAACTCCTTTTCTTTCAATATTGATTTATTCAAGGACCATCTCGGTCTTTTCTTAAGTCCTTTCCAGGTCATTTTCATTGAATTATGGCCTGCCCAAATGTTAGATTCTATTTCAATTTCTTGTATCATGGCCTTTAAGTCCAAAGAAGTCCATATCATGTCAATTCTTGACTACGATTTATGTCTGTTAGAATAAAAGGTGTATTGTGCTTTTTCCGGGTACATCTCTCTCCAAATATCCTGTACGC
>NW_015422314.1:0-1384 GCF_001527695.2 Protobothrops mucrosquamatus | reverse complement strand
CCCGCAACCCCTTCCTCACCAGCAGCCCCCCTGAAGGAGAGTTGCCCCCGAGTGTGGCCCACACGGAGCAGTGCAGCCAAGGACATGGCAGCCAGGCAACATAGACAAGACTCTGCCCTCATGCCCCATCGCGCACAGTTGATGCTGCGGGGTGTGGGCAGAGGGTATGGCTGCCATGGCGCTGCTCGGCTGCCTAGATGATCTGCCGCGGGCCCTAGAGGTGGTGAGTGGCCCTGTGGGCAGGTGAGGTGGCGATGGAGCAGGGGCGGGGCAGGGGGTGGAGTGGGGGCAGGGCCAGTTTTTGGGCACTCAGTCTCTAAAACAGTGGTTCTCAACCTTTTTAATGCCGCGACCCCAACTGGTCGTAAGTCGAGGACTAAACCGGTCGTAAGTCGAGGACTAAACCAGCCGTAAGTCGAGGACTACCCAACCGGTCGTAAGTCGAGGACTTTCCCTGCCCGGGAGCACTGCACATGTGTGGTTCCGCCCCCTGCGCCGGCCGAGGCATAGCTGGCAAGTGGCAGAGACGGAGCAGGCCGACCAGCAGCTGGCCCAGCCCAAGGGAGGTAAGGCACCCGCCGGAAAAGGGGAAAAAAATGGCGGACAAAAAAAATGGCAGACAAAAAAAATGGCAGACAGCCTTGCTTGGCGACCCCCATGAAATGGTCAGAGAACCACTGCTCTAAAAGGTTCACCATCACTGAACTAGGTGAACTATTAGAGAGGAGCTGTCTTCACCCTCTCTCTCACACACAGAATATCTGGGCTGAGTTGCCTCTTATTTCTCTAGAAAGCACCCCTCCCTCCCAGAATCCACTTCCTCATTGATTCCATCACATTTATACTTGTATATATTTCTCTTGGTGGGGCCGGGGGTGGTGGTAGATAAGCATCACAGATAAGGACATTTTGTGGGGGGCAGGTGGTCAAAAAAGTCTAAATGGTGGCTAAATGACTATAGTCCCATCCCATCCCTAGGGCTGTTGTGACAGGACATTCACCCAGTCAGCCTTTTAGCTGATACTTTTTAGAAAGAAAGAAAGAAAGAAAGAAAGAGAAGGAAGGAAGGAAAGAAGGAAGGAAGGAAGGAAGGAAGGAAAGAAGGAAGGAAGGAAGGAAGGAAGGAAGGAAGGAAAGAAGGAAGGAAGGAAGGAAGGAAGGAAGGAAGGAAGGAAGGAAGAAAGAAAGAAAGAAAGAAAGAAAGAAAGAAAGAAAGAAATTGGAGGAGCTGACATGTTTATAGCTGTGAAATCATTCGCGGTTCCCCGAAAAGGGGCAAATTCGATGACCGTCGAGATGGCTGAGCCTTCTCTGTTTTCAGTACTTTGCAAATTGATGGGGTTTAAGTGCTTTGGATGCCCTCGGAAAGGGCTGTCATCAAGAT
>NW_015422313.1:0-1384 GCF_001527695.2 Protobothrops mucrosquamatus | reverse complement strand
CTTTTTGGCAGCTGCAGCACACTGCTGGCTAAAGCCAAGCCTACTTACATTATTTATTTGTTTGTTTGTTTATTGTTTATGCTGCCGTCTCAGTGATGCAGCAACTCTGGATGGCATATAACACAATAAAAAGTAAAAGAAGATAATGAAATGCAATTAAAATTAGGGGAGTTAAATAGGAATTTAAAGACCAATATGACGGGATGGGGATCTTCTCTTCCCTCTCAATCAACCCCGATATAACACACCTGTATTGGGGCCTTAGGCCGGCCAGCAGAGCCACGTTTTTAGGGTCTTCTGGAAGGCCAGGGCATGGACCTCAAATCCAGCATGAGAATATTCCAGAAAGTGGGGGCCACAGCAGAAAAGACTCTTCTCCTGGACTCTGCCTGCTGAAGTTCTTTGGCTCATGGTACCTGAAATAGGCCTCTTCTGCTGGAACAGTGGTTCTCAACCTTTTTAATGCCGCGACCCCAACCGGTCGTAAGTCGAGGACTAAACCGGTCGTAAGTCGAGGACTAAACCGGTCATAAGTCAAGGACTACCCAACCGGTCATAAGTCGAGGACTTTCCCTGCCTGGGAGCACCGCGCATGCGTGGTTCTGCCCCCTGCGCCGGCCAAGGCATAGCTGGCAAGCGGCAGAGACGGAGCAGGCCGACCACCAGCTGGCCCAGCCCAGGGAGGTAAGGCACCTGCCAGAAAAGGGGGAAAAAATGGCGGACAAAAAAAATGGTGGACAAAAAAATGGCGGACAGCCTTGCTTGGCGACCCCCGTGAAATGGTCAATTGACCCCAAATGGGGTCCCGACCCACAGGTTGAGAACCACTGTGCTAGAATAAGTGGGGTGAGATGGTTCTTCAGATAACGTATACTATCCTGCTTTTCCATTCTCCATCTCATCATTACTTAGACTGCAGTGTAGGCCTCTTATAAGAACACCTTATAAGAAGACTCTCTTTGACCAGACAATAGACTATGGAAATTGTAGCCACTGCAGTTTGTTCATTTGTTTTTGTAATAGAATCTGGAGAAAAGAAAACTCTCAAAATCTAGTCACTTTCTAAGTACACAATTTGTTGTCAATGCAAATGAACTAATATGGTAAGTACAGAAATTCTCTTGTAAATATTTTTTATGATGTTTGCTTCATTTGGAAGAAAAAGTTTGCTATAGCAATCTTATTACTACTATGCCTCACTCATCGCGTCATCAGATAACCGCCCTGCCGCCCTCTTCAGGGTGACCCGCTCCCTCCTTCAATTGGAGGGGGGGGACCCCCTGGAGGGGAGGGCAGAGGATTTTGTGCAGTATCTGCATGACAAAGTCGCACGGATTCGGGAAAGCTTGGACTCCGACTGGTTAGTCCAGGGGGAGGAGACGGG
>NW_015422312.1:0-1384 GCF_001527695.2 Protobothrops mucrosquamatus | reverse complement strand
GGAGAAGGAGAAGGAGAAGGAGAAGGAGAAGGAGAAGGAGAAGGAGAAGGAGAAGGAGAAGGAGAAGGAGAAGGAGGGATTTTGCTGTCAAATTTCAGTAAAATGGCCTGAGGAATCCAGACAACTGAAAGACAGAAGCTCAAGAGATCCATACATGATGACAGGTCAGGGGCTGCCCACTCCTCTTCTGCAGGTAAAGAGTTATAGGTGGCAAAGCAGGACTGCCAAAAATGCCCTGTAGGTATTTGGTCTTGGCCAGGATCTGAACATCTGGGTGGATTTAAAAAAAAAACTGTAGAAGAAATGATTAGGAGCAGATTCTAATTGTAGGATTTCCGTTTGTCACGGAAATACACATGTGAATGGATACAGAATGTTGATTCTACGCGGTTAGGGGTGGACTTGGCAAATGAGATTATGGAAAGAAAAATATTTTAATTCTGGTGGCCTGCACAGGTTCATTTCACGTGATCAGTGATGGCTGGAGTTCAGACACACAGCAGCAACATCCCAGACAATAGTACACACACAACCCCTTGGTGCATCCTGGTTTATGGCGGATGAAACTATTCATTTCTTACTTTGTGGATCCAGACAAAGATTGAATAAATGTCTGTGTGTATCTGGTAGGGAGTGAGGTATGTTGTTGACCTCTAGTGGAAACTATTTCAACTAGATTTTATTTCAACTAGATGTCAATTATTATAAGTCTGTGAAATTGGGCCAAAGAAGGTTTTTTTCTGAATCAAGCTGTTCTCTGGACCTCAGAAGTCCCATATTTAACTGAATAATAGAGAATAACAGAGTTGGAGGGGATCTTGGAGGTCTTCTAGTCCAACCCCCTGCTCAGGCAAGAGATCCTACCCCATTTCAGACAAATAGCTGTCCAGTCTCTTCTTGAAAGCCTCCAGTGATGGAGCACCCACAACTTCTGCAGGAAGCCGTTCCACTGGTTGATTGTTGTCACTGACAGGAAATTTCTTCTTAGTTCTAGGTTGGTTCTCTCCTTGATCAGTTTCCATCAGTTGCTTTGGGCAGGGGGTTGGACCAAAAGACCTCCAAGGTCCCTTCCAACTCCTCTCCTCTCCCCCTCTCTTCTCTTCTCTTCTCTCCTCTCCTCTTCTCTTTTCTCTCCTCTCCTCTCCTCTCCTCTCTTCTCCTCTCCTCTCCTCTCTCCTCTTCTCTTCTCTTCTCTTCTCTCTTCTCTCTCTCTCCTCTCCTCTCCCTTCCCCTCTCTTCTCTTCTCTTCTCTTCTCTTTTCTCTCCTCTCCTCTATTCTCTCCTCTCCTCTCTTCTTCCTTCCCCTCTTTTCTCTCTTCTCTTCTCTTCTCTTCTCTTCTCTTCTCTTCTCTTCTCTCCTCTCTCCTCTCTCCTCTCTCCTCTC
>NW_015422311.1:0-1384 GCF_001527695.2 Protobothrops mucrosquamatus | reverse complement strand
GATTTCAATATTTTTTACAATAGTTATAAATAAATTTACCTCTTACTCCCTTCTTTCCACCTATTCTCTCTAATCATCAAAACCATAAATCGTAAATTCATTTTTTTCTGGTTTATGCAAAAAATAAAGTCCATAAAGGGTTTCCAGAAAGCAATAAATGTAGATATTGTCTTCTCTCAGATCAACTAAGTCAATTTAGCCATTTTGAGAATGGGTCACTTATAACTGGAGACATTGTCTGCCTCTCTGAGGATGTGATAAGAGAGGAAGCCATGAACCAGGCTACTCCAGGTGAGAATTGTTATTGTAATGTAAAATTGATATTGAAACCATTGTATTGGTTATCAGTAGGGTTCCCTATTTTGTAGCAATACGTAGGAATCCGTTTTGTTGAAAGGAAACTGCCAAATTTCAGACAAATGGTCTACATTTTTTGTAAAGAGAAGAACTATTGATATGTATTCCTAAATAAAATTGATTTTCATAGAAGATGGGGCAGTTATACAGTCCATGAATATGCTATTCTTCATAAAATAAATTCGTAAAATAAATCAGTAGCTATACTAAGTAAGGTATTTAATACAACTCAGAAAAGATGATTACACAATTTTCTCACCCTGAAACAAAGCAATTGAACCAACCAGTAAAACTAAGTTATTTTGCTATTCCCCAAGACACTATGTCTTAGAAACACTCACAATCACAAATATATCTGGTCAGTATCCAGTTTCCACAGTGTTAGTTGGCTTCACAGTTTTCACACAAGATATAATAATAATAATAATAATAATAATAATAATAATAATAATAATAATAATAATAATAATAATAATAATAATAATAATAATAATAATAATAATAATAATAAAGTTGGAAGGGACCTTGGAGGTCATCGAGTCCAACCCCCTGCTCAGGCAGGAACCCTATACCATTTCAGACAAACGGCTGTCCAGTCTCTTCTTAAAAACGTCCAGTGTTGGAGCATTCACCGCTTCTGGAGGCAGGTTGTTCCACTGGTTAATTGTTCTAACTGTCAGGAAGTTTCTCCTTAGTTCTAAGTTGCTTCTCTCCTTGATCAGTTTCCATCCATTGCTTCTCGTCCTGCCTTCAGGTGCCTTGCAGAATAGCTTGACTCCCTCTTCTTTGTGGCAGTCCCTGAGATATTGGAACACTGCTATCATGTCCCCCCTCGTCCTTCTCTTCATTAAACTAGACATACCCAATTCAGCAACCGTTCCTTATATGTTTTAGCCTCCAGTCCCCTAATCATCTTTGTTGCTCTTCTCTGTACTCTTTCTAGAGTCTCAGCATCTTTTTTACATCGTGGTGACCAAAACTGGATGCAGTATTCCAAGTGTGGCCTTACCAAGGCATTGTAAAGTGG
>NW_015422310.1:0-1384 GCF_001527695.2 Protobothrops mucrosquamatus | reverse complement strand
TATAGGATATCCTAAACTTATCTACCAAAATCCATAATTCCATAAATCTTTTGCTTTCTCTTTCTTTTTTCTCTTTGGCATATATTTAACAACAATTTTCAAAATATAACCAGGGAATAAGTGGATGATCCAATCTACCCATCAGGAAGCTAATCTACCAAGTATTTGATGATGTTCAAAAGTAATTTCAATTGCCAACGCCTGAATATATGGTAAAGAAAGAGAGTAAGGAGAACTAAACAGCAGTATTTATGACCATGGGAATCCAGTTTGAAAATCTAATTGGAAGGCAGTCTGAGTGAATCAGCAAACCAAATTCATTCTCGGAGCCAGATCAACAAGTCACTGATTTAGAAGAGTACAAGTCCAGATATTTCGTTAAATGCAACTGAGTTTCCAAACCAAGCTGACCCTTGTTTCAAATTACATTAGTCAGATCTGATTAATGTATAACCTAATGTTTCCTAGCTCTTACTTACCATCTGAAAGGGTCCTAACTGTCAGGCCTTCAGTCGATACTCCTGGACCATAATGATTGTAAGCCAGAAAGCGGAGAGTGTATTCTGTGAATATCTTCAGACCTTCCAGCTTGTAGGACTGACCATTAACTTCTACGGTCTAGATGCAGAAAAGAACAAACAAAAAAGCCCATAAAAATATGACAGCACAAAAATTAGAACATTGTGATAGATGATGGATAGATATAGATAGATAGATAGATAGACAGACAAACAGACAGACAGACAGACAGACAGACAGACAGACAGACAGACAGACAGACAGACAGACAGACAGATAATAGAACAGAGAGAGAATATTAATTATATTTCATTTCACCATGTAAGAATTGGAAACATGGAGTTATTCATTCCTAGGTTTTCAGAAATTTGGTCCCTCATAAAATGTAGATTCTAGGAGAGGATTTTAGTGTTTTTTTAAAAATCATTTTCTAGGATATATTCCTATAACTACTGTTTCTCAGGTTGCAATATATAGAATTGAGATCATGTGATATCCCCACAAGAAATGGCTGAGATTCAATTAAAATATATTAAAATTATATTTACTTATTTATTTATTTATTTATTTATTTATTTTGATTTATATCCCGCCCTTCTCCCAACGGGACTCAGGGCGGCTCACAACATATTAAAAAACATAAATACGTTTACAACCCCACCGAAATAAAACCAATTAAAACCAAATATTTAAAGTTGTGCTATTTAAAAATTACTCCTAAAATAGACCCGATTTAAAATCCTCCCTAGGCCAGGCCCGCTTGCTGAAAAAGCCATGTCTTGAGGGCGCGGCGGAAAGTAAGGAGATCCGGAATCGTCCGGATCTCGGGGGGTAGTTCGTTCCAGAGGGTGGGGGCACCCACAGA
>NW_015422309.1:0-1384 GCF_001527695.2 Protobothrops mucrosquamatus | reverse complement strand
GTATCCGAAGCAGAACATCCAGATTCAGCCAGAGTTTCATTCCATACAGCATTAACCTTGCGAACTCTCAAGCTTCCTCCTTCCGTTATATATTCAAGATGGACAATATTTAATATTTATTGCTACGTATATGTAGGGATGTGGGTCTATACATATGTTGTTCATAGTATGTTTAGGTGTGTGTCATGTATGTGTTTCACTTTTAGACTGGGCAACTAAATTTCATTTTTGATGTGTGCCATTGTGCCCACAGTATAAAAATGACAATAAAGGTTATCTTATCTTATCTTATCTTATCTTATCTTATCTTATCTTATCTTTTTTCTTTGCCCAAATCTGGTTTTGTTTGTTGTTTACAATTGTATTAATTTTAAATGTTTTTTTGGTATATTATGACGTATCAACCTGAATGTTTTTTTAATGCATACTATCCATTGTCAACCTGACAATTTCAACGCCATTGGTATATAATAATAACAATAATAACAACACTAAAAAAACACCACATATTTATAGAATATTTCCTGGAGCATAATATGCAAAATAAATAAATCCACTAAGCAACTGCTACATGATATCCTTATATGAATCTATGTTGCATCGTAAGCAGCATATTTCTAATTAGCTAAACCCATCATTTTCCCCCTAAAAAGATGCAGCATCCCTGCTGTTAGATTTACAGTTGAGAAAGCATGATATTCAAGGAAAAGGGCAAGGGAGGGAAGAGGCAAAATGTGAGCTCAGTCAACCATTTATCAAGATACCAGGTGGGACTGAAGCAGCTTGGGTAACATGATGGAAGAGCTACTAGTGTAGCTACTTGAAACTGAAAAGTCAGAGGCAGCCAAAGGTCTGGCTGTAATGATCAATGGCCTCGTTCCTCTTTTGTAGGGGGATCAAATGGAGTATTTTGCAACTAATTGTATACACCATCCAGATATGAAGTATAAGAACTATGTTTGTGTTAGAACATTGTTTTTTTGGGACAAGGCAACAGAGCCCTAATTCTTTTATTTGCTTCTTTTCTCTCCCACCTCTTTGTAACAGGAGAGGTGAGCTGCTATAGCCAGCCAGATTTGTTTATAAAACAGCACTGAATGTCCTCTCCATTATAACCCTAACATTCGTTAACACCTTAGCTTAGCATGGCCAATGAATGTGCTTTATAATTATTATTTATTGTTGTTATTGTTCGAATTTATATCCCGCCCTTCTCCTTGCGGACTCAGGGCGGCTGACAATCAATTAAAAACACCAATAACAACACAAAATTTAAAATTAATTAAAATGAAATATTTAACTTGTCTAATTTAAAATATAATTAAAAACTCCTCTAAAAACCCCTCTTAAAAATTACCCTAGGCCAGTCCCGCTTGTTGGAATA
>NW_015422308.1:0-1384 GCF_001527695.2 Protobothrops mucrosquamatus | reverse complement strand
AAAATTGTAACCTCCGTGCTTTACTATTAAGATGGGCTTTATATGGAATTTCTTTTGTGTCTTATCTGAAAAAAATAATCCAGAGAAGTAAAAAAAGTCTATATAAGATATGTGTTGAAAACATTACAATTTGTGATACTTTGGTTACTACTTTTAAAGCAAAATATTTTAGGCCTTAGACTTCTGTATGGTTTTCTTTCAATTTTATTTGCTTTTAATTAGGTTCATGATGTTAATAAAAACCATCACACATTTTCTCTTTTTGGTGCTATAAAAAGGGCTAATATAAGAAAAAAAACCCCTCACATTTTAGAAAAGATATAATACTAAGAGAAGGTCTTGAAATGTATTATTTATTTCTACTTTTACTATTTCTGGCAGATGCAGTGAAGTGTTTTATCAAAATGTTTTTCCATGTGATTAATATCTGTTTTGTTAACAGCAGGATATTTCTGCAAATACTTTGGATAACATGACTGTACTAAACATATTTTAGTTTAAAGGTGCAAGAAAGTGACATCCTTGTTTCTAAGCCAAGAAAACATTATTTTGTTTTATAGCTAAAAGCTGGAAGAAATAGTGCTGAATTTTATAAAGCCAGAGGAGTTTGGGAAGATAAAAGCCTGTTGCCTTAAAGCTTCAGATTCACTCCCTGAGTTTCCAGAGAAAATCATCACAAATCACGTTCACATCTCATATTGACGCTATTTTCTCCAAAGAGTGTGTAAAAACTGAGCATATTTCCATGTAAACAAAATTCTCTATTATGGGCAACAGTGACTTATAGCATGGTTAACACTAACTGATTTTGAAATGTGTTTTATCAACAATTTAGGATCTGAATCACTACCTATTCATTATTGAGTGCCAAAATATCTCTTAACAGAAGAACATTAATAAATATAAACAACTTACAAATGCTATATTGATATATAATATTCCCATAAATTTATGTGTTAAATGTGAAGTAGTACAGATTATTGTGGCTAGTTTTGTAATATCCTTTCATTTCTGTTCCTTTATCCTCAGTTATCGATTTACTCTGGAACAATGACATACAGATCTATTTCTTTGGGCACTATTCCAGTGTTTGTAGTACTTTAACCACAATCTGGATCCATGCCTCCATCTAAACTCGGGATTTATTTTCATGTCCTACTAGTTGAGAGACAAAGAAGTTTGCCTTAATAATAATAATAATAATAATAGTAAAGTTGGAAGGGACCTTGAAGGTCATCTAGTCCAACCCCCTGCTCAGGCAGGAAACCCTATACCATTTCGGACAAATGGCTGTCCAGTCTCTTCTTAAAAACTTCCAGTGTTGGAGCATTCACTGCTTCTGGAGGCAGGTTGTTCCACTGGTTAATTGTTCTCACTGTCAGGA
>NW_015422307.1:0-1384 GCF_001527695.2 Protobothrops mucrosquamatus | reverse complement strand
TGGAAATAAAAGGATCATAATTTTAGTCTCCTATGATGTAGTTTCTCTTAAATAAAGAACATGGTGAAATAAATCATGCACAGATGTGAAGAGTTTGTTTTGCTCAGAGAAACATATTAAGCTGGTCATGAGTTCGTAACCTCTAAGCAGATGGAACATATATCTGATTAAGCTAACACTTCTTGGATTCTTTTTTTTTTAATCATCCTGGTGTTTAATGGTTGGGTTCCTAAAGTGATCAAAGAAAGATGGGTTTCATGAACCGAAACTGTTGCATTTGTCTTCACTGCTGGAAGAGTTGGTGTATGGTGTGTTTGTTTCCCCAAGTCATCACATGCCACACATGGCTGTGGCTTAGTTTGGAAGCTATTTTTTTCCTTTGAATGTATCCACCCCACTTCCCACTGTTACTGCACATTGCTAAGACATATTTCAACCTGCTGTTATGTTCATTTACTTTCCAACAACATCGCCTCTATTGATTTAAAAGCTAAGTGGGCATTTGTTCTTTTGATCAGAGGTATACTAGAGAAACATAATTGTCCTAAATAGCTTGTCAGCAGTCCATAATTGATCACACCAGATGTAACATAGGAAACAACAGTCTGCGATCCGCCATTCATGAATGTTAGGGAAGCTCAAGATACATTTCTAATTTTACCCAATGTGTAAGTTAATGTTTAGATACTCAAGGAAGGAAACCTAAAAGAGACCATGGTGCTTCTCTTCAAAAGTTCTCTCCTGTCTCCACATAACACAGATTACCAGGAACAATAAATCTCTACGCCATAGAATATTTGGAGAAATATTCTTAAATTTTCAATGGGGCTGTAGTTGAAGACCATCCAGAAGCTATAATAGATCCAGAAAGCAGTGGAGCAAGTAGTTATGGGTGACCCCCAATGTAATACATTGCTCCATGAGCTGCACTGGATTTCTTTAGGTTTCTGGATACAATTCAAAGTGAGGGTAATGGTTCGTTCTCTGAGTTTATGGGTTGGTTTCCAAATGTTTCGTTACCAGGCTAGGCAACATCTTCAGTTGAGTTTTGGGGATCCCCTAAACTCTGCTGAAGATGTTACCTAGCTTGATAATGAAATGTTTGGAAACCAACCCTCAAGCTTGGAGAATAGAATAGAATAGAATAGAATAGAATAGAATAGAATAATAATAATAATAATAATAATAATAATAATAATAATAATAATAATAATAATAATAATAATAATAATAATAATAATAATAATAATAATAATAGTAAAGTTGGAAGGGACCTTGAAAGTCATCTAGTCCAACCCCCTGCTCAGGCAGGAAACCCTATACCATTTCGGACAAATGGCTGTCCAGTCTCTTCTTAAAAACTTCCAGTGTTGGAGCATTCACC
>NW_015422306.1:0-1384 GCF_001527695.2 Protobothrops mucrosquamatus | reverse complement strand
AAACTGAGAAATGCCAGTGCCCAGGAGTAGCCCTCGACCTCGACCTCTGTGCAAAGTGCCCCCCTTGGCCATTACAAAGCTGCTCAATCTTAGCAGATAGCAAAGCCCATTTTCTGCAAAGGCCTGATTCTGCAGAAAAAGAATTCAGTGTACTGTATCTCTGAAAACAACCCTTTGGCTTGTTTAAAAAAAAAAAAAAAGAGGTCAGGGTTTTGTTTCTGAGCAAACAGTCAATTCCTTTCTCCACTCAGGAGTTTCTCTTCCTTTTCTCCCCAGACCAAGAAAGAAAGGAAAGAACAAGAGGTAAAGGAGGCCAACATTCCAGCTGGGATTAGCTATCAAATAACTTTGGATTTAAAACCCTTCTCGCTCTCTGCTTCTCCCCCCCCCCAACTCTCTTTGCCAAAGGACCAAAGGCCAGGGGTTAAAGGAGAAGACCTGCAAGGTCAGGAAGTCATCACCTCTTGGGACCTTTTTCTTTCAGGAAATAGTTGGGCAGGTAGAGTTTAATTAGCGCGCCAGGAATAGAGTGACTGGCTAAAAAGATTTAGCCACTTTTCCTGCAACCAGGCTGTCCTCATTTGGGTGATCGGAACACACTCAGCTCCTCAGTTTCCTGCTCACATCACACATTACACAGACACAGACACACACACACACACACACGGAGCAAGGCTAGCTCCCCATGC
This sequence comes from Protobothrops mucrosquamatus, assembly GCF_001527695.2. Taxonomy (NCBI): domain Eukaryota; kingdom Metazoa; phylum Chordata; class Lepidosauria; order Squamata; family Viperidae; genus Protobothrops; species Protobothrops mucrosquamatus. Next base: position 695 of record NW_015422306.1, on the reverse strand, counting down.
CACTGCTCTGCCACTTTCTAACTCTGTTTTTCACTTGGAGTTGGCAGAAACCAACAGCCATCCATGCGAGGGTCCAGAGCATGCCCTTCCATGCCGTGCCACATCATGCAGGAGAAAAGCAAAGCACCCCAAGAATTCAGCCTCGGGAGGAAAAAAGAGAGAAAAGATCTCAATCAAATGATGCCAAATACAGCCCTGGGCAAAACCTTCCCAACGCCACTTTGGAAAGGAAAAGGTGGTTAGAAGAACCCCAGGCCCCTCCGTCTTCAACCCAAACGGGTCGCACTTATCCAGAAATGCACGCCGGGCCTTTGACTTTCAGCAATGGGAGGACACCTGGAGTCCTTCTCAACCCAGTGGTCACCTTTCCCATCCTGGAAAATTGCCATCCTGGCAATACAGAAACCAGCTCCGTCTGCTCTGGGCAGCCACCGAAGCCCAGGAGGGGGCGCCACAGGTCCAAATCCAGCTTTGAAGCCCTGCTCAAAGGCAACCGCAGGGGCTCCATTTGGGCTGAAGCTCCCTCCCCCCCCCCCAGAGGAGGCCAGGCGCCCCGTTAGCCAAGGAAGAGAACTTTCACTCACTCAGGCTCTGAAGCAAAGAGGACCAGGTCTTCGTTCCCAACATGATGGCCTTTCAAGGGGATTTGACCCGGGATCCTGGCTGCCGGGCTTCCCCCAATCTCTTGCAGAGGG
>NW_015422305.1:0-1384 GCF_001527695.2 Protobothrops mucrosquamatus | reverse complement strand
AGCGAAGGGAGGAAAAGGGATGCCAATATACCGTTCCTGAACCGTGAGAGCCTGCAACCCACCAAGGTCATTGCTGCAGGTGCTTGATGGAGAAGTGGATTGTTCCCATAACAAAAAGAAGTTGTACCATTGGACAAGGTCATTGCTGTAGATCAGTGTTTCTCAACCTTGTCAATTTTAAGGCATGTGGACTTCAACTCCCAGAATTGCTGGCTGTGGAATTCTGGGAGTTGAAGTCCACATGCCTTAAAATTGACACGGTTGAGAAACACTGCTGTAGATGTTTGATGGAGAAGTGGATTGTTCCCATAACAAAAAGAAGTTGTACCATTGAACAATGTGAACACCCGAGAGGTGGGGACAAGCTTTTGTGCAGGAAAAGAAGAGCTGTTTTTGCTTCTTCAGTTCCGAGATGGTTTATCCAATAATGTTTTCCCTTTTGGGACTTAGTTGTTCTAAGGATTCCTTTTTTCGGGTTGGCTAGTCAGACCATTGACATTAAACCAGCTCTGTCAGGGGACCCTTCACAAGCCCATCAGGCAGAGTCCGGAATCCGCTTCATAAAGCAGGAGTCCATCTGGTGTTCCACTGTAGCCAAAACACTCTGGTTAAGGGCAATAAGCCAATATTGTGCGGTTGGATGCTTGTTAAATTCTTAATATTACAATTTATCTTTGCTTGCACAGCTCATCCCAGCTAAATCTTTTTCACAAATGAGAGAGGTTTAAGTCTTTCATGCAACACTTAACTGCTCCTGTCAACCTAGCAAATTGTGAGTAGATAAATAGACATCACTTCAGTGGGAAGGTAACAGCGCTCTTTGCACCCTGGCATATAGGAATGCTGGCCACATGACCATGGAAGCTCCTTGTACAATGATGGCTCCCTTGGCTAGGAAACAGAGATGAACACTGGCCTTTAGAGTCAGACACAACTGGACAGGGGAAACCTTTACCTTTGCAATACTAAAGAGTGTATTATAACAATCTGTGTGAGACTTCCATTTAAATATGAAGTATTTCCACTTTTACAAAATATACAGTCTGACCCTAGTGCCTTAGAGATACTGTACCATCAGTCTTGAATTATACACCAGGTTTCCCACTATTTCCAAGCCAAAGTATGGTTTCTGAGCTAAAATATCCTACAATCTTTTTGTTAAAATATTTGAAAGACTATACCCTCTTTATAAGCCAGCCTATACTCTTAGCTTTTCCTTAGAAGTCCTGTCATACATGTAGGTCTCGATTAGTACAGTTAAATGATCATATTATTTGAATTCATACTATTTGAAGTGCTATTTTTATGGAAAATATGGTAATTGGTTCCAATTCAAAAATAGTCAAAATTTAAACAAATTTTTATATACTGTATATTGATCAAA
>NW_015422304.1:0-1384 GCF_001527695.2 Protobothrops mucrosquamatus | reverse complement strand
AAGACTTTATGGTTCCCAATAAATTTACAACGCAGTAAGTAAAATTGAAAAAAAAAATCCCTTCCAGTTCAGTGATAAGCTTTGAAGTTTAGTTAGGTAAATAGAATATAATTTGTATCATTAACACAGATGTACACCTGTATATGTTGGTTATTCCAAAGCACAGTTCATGGAAAATTCTTAGTTCTATCTCCTAAGCGACTATATTGCATCTGCATCTATTTTTGTGTCTTTGTTTTTGTTTCCTTTTGCCTCTGGTTGCTGTGATGTTGGACACATTACAGAAAATGAAATTAAATTCACTGGTCCAGAAAATAGTTAAAAGGAGATTTGCTAGTTCTGGCACAGTTAACATCACCCCGAGTCAAAGAGTCTTGATTTGAAGATTGAAATGAATGACCTTCGTTTATAAGTGAATTGCTTGAAGGAAGATACCATAAAGATGCCCCTATGAAAGGCTGAGAATCTCATTATTGTTCTAAAACAGGAAATAAAAGTAAAGTTACTAGTCTGGAGATAAACTTAATCCTTTTTTGCCAGGCACAAGCAATCAGAACCACTCATGAAGTCTCAAGCAGAAGACATGATAGCAGTGTTCCAATATTTGAGGGGCTGCCACAAAGAAGAGGGAGTCAAGCTATTCTCCAAAGGACCTGAGGGCAGGACAAAGAAGCAAACGGATGGAAACTAATCAATTTCTGTTCTTGTTTTCCCAAGGTACACAATTATATTGTATATTTTGAGCCATTTTGCTGTAGCCTCAAGAGTAGTACAGTTTTGACATTTCTAAACCCTTTGGGTACGTATAAGGAACAGTTGCTGGAATTAGGTATGTCTAGTTTAATGAAGAGAAGGACGAGGGGGGACATGATAGCAGTGTTCCAATATCTCAGGGGTTGCCATAAAGAAGAGGGAGTCAAGCTATTTTCCAAAGCGCCTGAAGGTAGGACAAGAAGCAACGGGTGGAAACTAACCAAGGAGAGAAGCAACCTAGAACTAAGGAGGAATTTCCTGACAGTGAGAACAATTAACCAGTGGAACAACCTGCCTCCAGAAGCTGTGAATTCTCCAACACTGGACGTTTTTAAGAAGAGACTTTCAGACATTTGTCTGAAATGGTATAGGGTTTCCTGCCTGGCAGGGGGTTTGACTAGATGACCTCCAAGGTCCCTTCCAACTTTACTACTACTACTACTACTACTACTACTACTACTACTACTACTACTACTACTACTACTACTACTACTGTTAGTGTTGTTGTTGTTGTTGTTATTATTATTATTATTATTATTATTATTATTATTATTATGTCAACTTAAGTAGAAGTTTGGGAAGGAAGGAAGGAAGGAAGGAAGGGAGGGAGGGAGGGAGGGAGGGAGGAAGG
>NW_015422303.1:0-1384 GCF_001527695.2 Protobothrops mucrosquamatus | reverse complement strand
AAGAAACCCTACACCATTTCAGACAAATGTTTGTCCAATCTCTTCTTAAAAACCTCCGGTGATGATGGAGCGCCCACAATTTCTGGAGGCAAGCTCTTCCACTGATTACTTGTTCCAACTGTCAGGAAAGTTCTCTTTATTTCTAGGTTGAATCTCTCCTTGATACCAGAAGATATCATATGCCTGATATGTTCCTGACTGGTCCTTGTTAGTCTTACATGGGATAGTTATTTACATGTTTTAAATCTTTCCCGGAAAAGCCCCAAGCCTGTTTTTTAAATAGAGGCAGAGCACTACAGCTGTGTTTAAAAGACTAGTAGTGACTGTAATGAAAGTTGATTTACAACATAGAAAAATATGATTGGAAGGGAGGTCTGTGGAGGTCTTCTAGTCCAACCCCCTGTTCAAGCAGGAGACCCTATACCATTCCAGACAAATGTCTGTTCAATCTCTTCTTGAAAATCTCCGGTGATGGAGCACCCATGACTTCTGGAAGTAAGGCATTCCACTGATATAAATCCACTGAGATGTGTGTTCAGCATGTGCAGTGACATCACTATGCAAGCTCCACCCCAAGCATCATCATGGAAGGGGCTTATGGAGTGGGATTTGCATACTTAATCTTGCTTACTCATAAATATGAGCCAGCTGCCAAGCATCTGAATTTTGATCCCGTGACCATGGGGATGCTGGAACAGTCGTAAGTTTGGAAAAATGGTCATAAGTCCCTTTTTTTCAGGGCCGTTGTAATTTCGAATAGACATTAAATGAAAGGTTGTAAGTCAAGGGCTACCTGTACAGTACAGGTAGCCCTGCACAGTACAGGTAGCCCTCGGAGTCCTAGTGGACAATCATTTAAATATGAGCCAGCAGCGTGCTGCAACTGCCAAAAAAGCCAACACAGTGCTAGGCTGCATTAACAGAGGGATAGAATCAAGATCACGTGAAGTATTAATACCACTTTACAATGCCTTGGTAAGGCCACACTTGGAATACTGCCTCCAGTTTTCGTCACCACGATGTAAAAAAGATGTTGAGACTCTAGAAAGAGTACAGAGAAGAGCAACAAAGATGATTAGGGGACTGGAGGTTAAAACATATAAGGAAAGGTTGATGGAATTGGGTATGTCTAGTTTAATGCAGAGAAGGACGAGGGGGGACATGATAGTAGAGTTCCAATATCTGAGGGGCTGCCCCAAAGAAGAGGGAGTCAAGCTATTCTCCAAAGCACCTGAAGGCAGGACAAGAAGCAACGGATGGAAACTAATCAAGGAGAGAAGCAACCTAGAACTAAGGAGAAACTTCCTGACAGTTAGAACAATTAACCAGTGGAACAACCTGCCTCCAGAAGCGGTGAATGCTCCAACACTGGAAGTTTTTAAGA
>NW_015422302.1:0-1384 GCF_001527695.2 Protobothrops mucrosquamatus | reverse complement strand
TGAGGGCTATCTACTGTATACTGTTAAAAACCAGTCGGCCTTGAACTTTCACTGAAATTTTCCCAGTCAGGGTCTCACCATCATGGTTAATGATGATTAATTACCATGCTGAGAATTTGGGAATTGAAATCTAACAAGTGGAGGACCTCAAGTGGAACAAGATTCCCTAAAGGTATCCTCGGCCATAAGGATACAGTGTTCAGGCTAATTTAAAAGCTGAAATTACTTGCTGCCATCCAGAGCAGATGGAAAAATTCCCCCCCCCCTTTTTTTTTTGCATTGATTGACAGCCTTTGTGGTACAGCAGAGAACACAGGCAGGATTGGTTCAAATCTCTACTCGCCAGTGAAGTTTCTTAAAGTGAAAGCTTAAGTCTGCCTATCACCTTTTCTACAAGGATGATCCTGATATCCTGCTAACAGACAACCCCTATGTACATTGGCTGGTTGGGTTATTAAACACTGCTCCATTTAGGCCTCTAACAAAGTGCTGAGCAATAAGGAATTTCCACTCCTGTGGGCAGAACTATCTGAATGTAGTTCTATAATTGAATCATCCAAGGTTTCTTTTTCCTGATAGCAAGTCCAGTGTGCTTGGCTCTAGTAGTTCTTCCTTTAAGTTGAAGCCTGTATGACTTGCTTCACTGTGCTGCAAGATGTTTCTGCTTCCTTGTGTTTGTAATTAAAAAAGTTGTTGATAAACGTGTCTGCCTTTGCTCAATACCAACCAACCTTCGGAACACAGCATTCTGAGGGGGTTCAGCAAATGTCAGGCTGATGTTATGGGTTTTACATTGTGGCTTTTTAATGCTGTAAGTCTCTTGGAGTCACCGTGTGTGAGTTGGATGGTTCTATAAATTTGATTAATAGATAAATACATTTATTTTCTGGTCTGGGAGAAGCACTAGGCAGCCACAGAATATAACCCTTGACTTCTGTAAAGTGGGAAAAAAGAATGGCTGTACTTCTGGCAAACTGGAATTATTTATAGGGGAGGTGTGAGGATTTTATTCAGCTGTGTTTCCTTCTGTTTGGACCGTTCACTACTTTGATGGTGGGAGGAATCAAAAAGGACTCTCTAAGAATCCTTCCATACCTCCTCTGCTTCTAATCGTTAATTGCAATTTGAAGTGCACCTTATTGCACCCTGAGATTCTGCAGCAACAACATTCTCCCTTCACCTCCACAAAACAGTGAAGGGAATAAATAAACCAACACAAAGAAGTAGGAATATAGTCACAGCTCTTGTCAACTTCATCCCTGCTTCATTGGGGAGCAGGGAGAGGATACAAAGTTGTAAAACCATCATTACCCTTTTTGGACCCACTAGAGCAGTGATGGCGAACCTTTTAGAGACCGAGTGCCCAAAAACTGGCCCCGCCCCC
>NW_015422301.1:0-1384 GCF_001527695.2 Protobothrops mucrosquamatus | reverse complement strand
ACCTTGGAGGTCATCTAGTCCAACCCCCTGCTCAGGCAGGAAACCCTATACCATTTCGGACAAATGGCTGTCCAGTCTCTTCTTAAAAACTTCCAGTGTTGGCGCATTCACCGCTTCTGGAGGCAGGTTGTTCCACTGGTTAATTGTTCTAACTGTCAGGAAGTTTCTCCTTAGTTCTAGGTTGCTTCTCTCCTTGATTTGTTTCCATCCGTTGCTTCTTGTCCTGCCCTCAGGCGCTTTGGAGAATAGCTTGACTCCTTTTTCTTTGGGGCAGCCCCTGAGATACTGGAAGACCACTATCATGTCCCCCCTCGTCCTTCTCTTCATTAAACTAGACACACCCAATTCCAGCAACCGTTCTTTGTATGTTTTAGCCTCCAGTCCCCTAATCATCTTTGTTGCTCTTCTCTGTGCTCTTTCTAGAGTCTCAACATCTTTTTTACATCGTGGTGACCAAAACTGGATGCTCTTTCGCTGTCAGTTTGCATTCGCTGGTTTGGAAAGCTGATTCCTTTGACATGATCTTATTTATGAAATCAGAAGCAGCTCAGGTGGATGACTTTTTATTTATGAACATTTCTGCCAGCCAGCTGATACTTGGCTTGGGAAGGGCAATAAAGCCTAATCAAGTTGCCCCCGGGGTTGGAATAGCAACTTCTGGCTCAGAGAAATTAACATGTAGCTATAGAGGCTTTTGCTTGCGGAAGGAGAACTTGCGTGACCTTGGACTGGGAGGACCATGGAAGGCCCAAGCGTCAGGTTAAACACGTTTGGCTGGTCAGGCTGAAGACAGTCTGGTGGGTGGGAAAGAGACAGATATGAATCAGTTGTCTTCAAGTTTCACGGTTAAGTAACGACTTAAACCCAGCTCTTTCCTTTAAAGTTCGGAAAGCTTTTCTGAGAAATGTGCTTCTTTGTCATTGGCTAAGTCTGAAATGGAAGCTTAAAAACTGAATTCAGGAAACCTTCTTGATTACACGTAGTTCTCGGCTTACAACCATTTGTTCAAGTTTACGACGGCCCTGAAAAACGCGACTTAGGGACCATTTTTCACACGTATGACCCTTATTGCATGCCACGTGATTAAAATCCAGACACTTGGCAAGTGGTTCGTAGTTATGATGGTTGCAGTGTCCCTGGGGGGTCATGTGACCCCCTTTTGAGAGTTTCTAACAAGCCAAGTCAATGGGGAAGCCAGATTCACTTAACAACCGTCTTACTAACTGAATGACTGCGGTGATTCATTTTACAACGGTGGCAAGAAAAGTCGTAAAATGGGGCAAAGCTCATTTAACAACGGTCTTGCTTAGGAACAGAAATTTTGGGGCTCAATTGTGGTGTCACCTTTTTTTCCCCCTGGAAGAAAGTTTCACCTTTTTTTTTT
>NW_015422300.1:0-1384 GCF_001527695.2 Protobothrops mucrosquamatus | reverse complement strand
ACAAGCGGGCCTGGCCTAGGGAGGATTTTTAAATTGGGTTTTTTAGAAATTTTAATTATCACAACACTAAAATATTGGTTTTAATTTGGTTTTATTCGGTGGGGTGTGTGGGTCTCTCTTTGTTTTTAATAATGTTGTGAGCCGCCCTGAGTCCTTCGGGAGAAGGGCGGGATACAAATTGGAATAATAATAATAATAACTCCGACTATCAGGATCCAGAAGAACAGCCTTCTCTGCTGGGGGACCCACCCTTTGGAACATCCTACCTTCTAGGATAAGTTCTGATCCCACCCGCCTATCCTTCCATAAGAGCCTGGCTCTGCCAGGTGGCCTGGAAACCCAATGGGGGAGTTCCAGGCTGGAGCTAGCTGCTGGATTAATGGCAGACTCCACCTTAATAATAATAATAATAATAAAGTTGGAAGGGACCTTGGAGGTCATCGAGTCCAACCCCCTGCTCAGGCAGGAACTCTACACCATTTCAGACAAATGGCTGTCCAGTCTCTTCTTAAAAACTTCCAGTGTTGGAGCATTCACCGCTTCTGGAGGCAGGTTGTTCCATTGGTTAATTGTTCTAACTGTCAGGAAGTTTCTCCTTAGTTCTAAGTTGCTTCTCTCCTTGATCAATTTCCATCCGTTGCTTCTCGTCCTGCCATCAGGCGCCTTGGAGAATAGCTTGACTCGCTCTTCTTTGTGGCAGCCCCTGAGATATTGGAACACTGCTATCATGTCCCCCCTCATCCTTCTCTTCGTTAAACTAGACATACCCAATTCCAGAAACCGTTCCTTATATGTTTTAGCCTCCAGTCCCCTAATCATCTTTGTTGCTCACTGTTTTCTTTTTCATTGTTTATTTTATTGTTCTATTATTTCTGTTTTGTTGTCACTCATTTCATTTCTTCCTTTTTATTGTTGTAAGCCATCTAGAGTATCCCCAGGGCGTGATAGGCGACAAATAAATAATAAATATTCAATAGCTCAGGTTTATATCATGAATGAACTTTGTAACAGAAAACTGGGCTTTACCTTCTTAGCTCTCACAAGTGTCTGAAAAATATTGGTGAAGCCCCTTGCGGAAAAAAGAATTTGTTCTCTTTGACATGGATCAAAAGCAGTGTTTTCCAGGACCCAACGGTATTGTGGATTCATCTTTTTCACCATCAACTAAGAAATAAGAACAGTAGTTGTCAGTAACTCATTCTTTCATTACATCTGCCTGGGTAAATGTTTAATACACTCAGCCTTTTTAATTTTCAAAACACACATTTGTCTGTTATGTGAAAACAATACCTCCATGGCAAATTCCATTACTTTCTACTCTTCTTCAATCCTTTTCTTTCCCTGTTCTACTTATCTGTTTTCATTTCATGCTAATTGATATCAG
>NW_015422299.1:0-1384 GCF_001527695.2 Protobothrops mucrosquamatus | reverse complement strand
CTATTTCAAGGCCTGTGTCAGATATCATCATTATCTAATCATCTCAAAGGTCCAATGATCTTACTGTGCACCTGTCACCATCCTGATATCATCATGGCTCACTATGGGCCAAGCTATGTACTTTAGGCTACTGAAGTGATAAATACCTGGTAATCTTCCAGCTATCTTGCAGAATAGTCATTTTATTTTGATCTGTGTTTGAAACAATATTAATGAAAGCATTTGAGAAGATAAAAGCAACAGATTTCCAACATTCTTTACACTGGAGAAAGTGGACCACAAGGAGCCTTTCACCTCTTTTCACAACATTAGAACTAGGGTCAACCAATGAAGCTGGGAGTTGTAGGGCACAGCAGATAGAAGAAAGTAATTCTTCATTTTTTTACACAGTTAAATTATGGAAATGATTATCAGAAGATCTGCCAATCTGGATACCTTTGAAGAAAAATAAAATAAAGGAGACTAGGGGGGACAGGGCAGTCGATCGTCTATATATTTCCACCATTATCAGAGGCACCATTTTTCACTCCAGCAGTGGCTGACAAGCAACAGCACTAGATGGCTTTCTCACTCATGTCCCACAGCAAACCTTAATGCTGAGAAACTGCAAAGCATGGAGGGATGGCATTGATTTGAATGGACAGGATTGTTAACTCATTTGGCCCCCAAACTTTTGGAAGAGCATCATGTTGCAGCTAAGTGAGCTAATCTCTGTTCGTTATGCACCCATATAGTGGGAAATTCAGAAGCAGTTGTTGCTTTAATACCTTGTTAAATTATCTCACATTGCTGACTCTTGCAGTGGCATGAAATGGAAATTCATCACAGCCTTGCCTGTAGTAAGTAACCTGACAGCTTATTAAAAGGCCTGACAGGGGTGGGGAGGAAAGGTTACCAAACAACAGAGAGGACCTATGGAAAAAGTGATTTTTTTTTCGTATTGCGGTTCTCTGGATGTTTGAAATTCAAAGGACGAAAGGTGTTTCATTGGCTCAGCCGAGGAGGTCATGTAGCCTGACAGTAGCCTGCTTCAAAGTTAAGAGAGCCAGGTTTATTTGACAAGAGCAGATATCACAGGCTTTCACTTTCTCCTCTCCCTTTGAATAAGTGTCTGCTATTCCCACAATTTCATGCAGCAAATATCACAAATCATTGTTGACCTATGAAAAAATACATTATTTTTGTTAATTCTGTATTTTTCTTCGGTGGATAAAGTTCTAATACTGTGAGACATGGAGACAAACTGCTGTTTCTCCCATTATCGCTGCTCTGCATATCTATATCATTATCTCTCTTTTCCTCTCTCTCTTCCTCTCCCTTTCCCTCTCCCTCCCTCCCTCCCTCTCCCTCCCTCCCTCCCTCTCTCTCTTTTCCTCTCCCTCTC
>NW_015422298.1:0-1384 GCF_001527695.2 Protobothrops mucrosquamatus | reverse complement strand
AAAGAATCAGAACCATAGTTATGTTCCAGTTAAGAAGATTTATTGCACAAGTCTATACACAAGAATCTAATCAATTAACGGTCAGCACTAAATTTGCATTACATAAGAGTCAATGGAATTCAGGGGGGGACCTGGACTTGAAGTGTTTGTGGACATGGAAGGATTCTAGGCTCTCTTGACTCCACCTCTGCCTCTTCTTTGCCAACATTACCTGAGGATTAATCATCCTTTGCTGTGATAATATAACTGAAACTTTGCAAACTATTTTATGTCCTGGATGAAAGATGATGGACTTCGACCACAAAAATCCACATTAAATCCAAACTAAGCTTTGTGTTGACTTAGGGCCAGATCACCTTTCAGAATAACTTTCCACAATTATTGTGGAAATAAAAATCAGAGGAGGGAATATGACATATTTTTATCCTGAATTCTTGGAAGAAAAGCAATATACAAACCTAACAAATTAATTAACTAGACAAGTATGTGTGTGGGAGAAAGTGAAATGTGTACAGGAAGTACTTCGGTTACAATGGCAATTGGGACTGGAATTTCCATCGCTAAGTGATGCGGTCGTAAACACATCACATGCCCACTTCACTTAGCGACACCAATCCCAACAGTCCAAATTGCTGTCCTAACCCCAGGACTGCATAAGTCATTAACCAAGAACTTCCTGGGACCATGACTTGGGAAGAGATAGGTGTCCCAGAGAAGCAGGCTGGCAGAGAACTACAGATGAGCATGCAGGTGATATGGGCAGGTGCTCTGGGCAGGTGTGTAGATCAGGGCTTTTCAACCTTTTCACCCATTGTACCACTTTTAGGATATGGCAATATCTGAGTACCACCAGTCGCCCAGCAAGGTGTCAAAAACTTGATGACCCCCCCCCAAAGGAAAAAAGTGATAAAGTACAGGTAGTCCTCGACTTACAACAGTTCGCTTAGTGACTGTTCGCAGTTACAATGGCACTGAAAAAAGTGCCCCCCAAGCCACAGCTGAGCAAGACACTTGCCTGCCCACCCAGTGGCGCTCTTCCTTCTGTCCGAGGTTTTCATTGTTATGAGCATTTCTGTTGAGGATTGGCAGCGGGGGTGGAGTGGGGGGTGTTTGGTTTTTATTCCCCCCCGTCTGCTGAATGGTTGCAGCAGGTTTTGGTCACTTCACATGACCCTGGGACACTGTGACCGTCATAAATATGAATCAGTTGCCAAGCATCTGAATGTAAATCACAAGACCCTGGAGATGCTGCAACATTCCAGCTGATCGGCGCTTCTTCTGGGCTCAGCAGAAGCACCAGGATCTGTGCCGAGCTCCAGCTGGATCCTGGCACTGATCCTGGCGCTTCCACTGAGCCGAGAGCCCTGCAGCTCCAGCCGTCTCT
>NW_015422297.1:0-1384 GCF_001527695.2 Protobothrops mucrosquamatus | reverse complement strand
TTAACTTGATGTTGTAAAATTATTACCATATTCCGAGAAACAAAAAGATATGAAATTTGAGGTACTAAAGCGTGAAAGGTTCGGTGTTGGTGTTCACACATTACATTGTATTTTGGTCATTTATTTTTCCTTTCTTGCACATATCACTTAAGTACATTCAGAAGCCATGTGATAACCACTTAAAAGCTCTGATATTCTTTAGCCATGAGAGGTAATGACTGTTCATTGTCTGATCATGCAACAGCCATTAGCCCAGCTCTGCAACAGCCATTAGCCCAGCTCTGTACTAAAAGTCCCTGCCCTATAGGTCAGGGGTCTCCAACCTTGGCAACTTTAAGACATGTGGATTTCAAGCTGGCTGAGGAATTCTGGGAGTTGAAGTCCACAAGTCTTAAAAGTTGCCAAGGTTGAGGACCCCTGCTATAGGTAGTTGTTTCCCAGCAGTGCTATAGGAGCCATCCTAGAAGATTTCACTGATTATTTCAACTGGTCATTTGGGTTTCTTTAAATTCCTCTTTCATTTACAAACAAAATAAAATCATTAGAATGAAAGATTACCTATGTTTGAGACTTTAAATAGGATTATGAAATTAAGTTATATATTACTGGTCCTGAGCCTATGGCATCTCCTGTTAAATGTGTGCTTTATTAGGAGAATAATAGGAAGGTGTGCAGAAAATTCCATCAGTCATATTTCCTCATTTTCATGCTACTGGGGCCTTCTTTAGGCTATAAGCTGCTCTGTTTTAGGGCCAGGGGTAACTGGATGTGTAGCACATTGCAGAAGCGTGTTAGATGGCAAAGCAAAGCAATGAAACTATTGTCCTCTGTTGCACATTAGAATAGAATAGAGCTGGGACCTTGGAGGTCTTCTAGTCTAGCCCCCTGCTCAAGCAAGAGAACCTATACCATCTCAGATAAGTGACTGTCTAGCCTCTTCTTAAAAATCTCCAGTGATGGAGCACCCACGATTTCTGGGGGGCAAGCTATTCCACTGGTTAATTATTCTCACTGTCAGGAAGTGTCTCCTTAATTCCAGGTTGCTTCTCTCTTTGATCAGTAGTAGTAGTAGTAATGAGGAGGAAGAGGAAGGGACCCTGGAGGTCATGTAATCCAACCCCCTGCTCAGGCAGGAAACCCTATACCATTTCAGACAAAAGGCTGTCCAGTCTCTTCTTAAAAACTTCCAGTGTTGGAGCATTCACAGCTTCTGGAAGCAGGTTGTTCCACTGATTAATTGTTCTAATTAATTAATTCTAATTTATTTCTCCTTAGTTCTAGGTTGCTTCTCTCTCTCTTTTTTTTTTAATTGAAAATTTTTAAAATTTTTACAATATAGCTCCCCACCTCCCTCATACCCCACCCTTCCCCACCCCCCTCCCTT
>NW_015422296.1:0-1384 GCF_001527695.2 Protobothrops mucrosquamatus | reverse complement strand
CAAGCGGGTCTGACCTAGGGTGAATTTTAAATAGGGACAATTTTAATGATTTTAATAAGACACAGCGATAAATATTTGGTTTTTAATTGGCTTTTATAGGGGAAAATGTTTTATATTGTTTTAACATGCTGTGAGCCGCCCTGAGTCCCATGGGGAGAAGGGCGGCATATAAGTTAATGAAAATAAATAAATAAATAAAATAAATTTTCTGCTTTATTCCCTAGTCAAGTGGAGACAGACATTATGGCTCAGAAGAAATGCCTGTGTGACTTGGGCAACATTGATCTGCTTGTGGTAAAGCATGCATACTCCTAATTAAAATATTAATCCAAGCACTTTCTCCCACATTCCTTATAAATTATCCAAAGGAATTGAAAATATGTCTTCTGGAATGATTTAAGAGACAGTATATATTCATTTCCCAATAAATCTGCACATAGGCCATCTAGACTGCATTCGGTGAAAAACTCGATGCTATGTCTAGGAAACGCTGAATAATTGGTAAATATTGTTTTTTTATATGATATAACTTCTCTTGAATGTTTATGTTAGATATAATCTCTTCTGTTTTATTACTTATTTTATTTAGTATTCTCTACTCTAGCCGCCATCTGACTTTGAAATGTTTTCAAACTAAAGAAAAGTAATTATTCTGGATGGTGTTGGAGAAGAGTCTTGAAAGTCCCTTGGACTGCAAGGCGATTGAATCAGTCAATCCTAAAGGAAATCAAATCTGACAGATCTTTGGAAGGACAGATACTGAAGCTGAAGCTCAAATGCTTTGGCCACCTAATGAGCAGAGAGAATTCATTGGAAAAGACCCTGATGTTGGGAAAGATGGAAGGCAAAAGGAGAAGGGGATGGCAGAGGATGAGATGATTAAATAGTGTCATCGATGCAATTAACATGAATTTGGGCAAATTTTGGAAGCCAATGGAGGATAGGAGGGCCTGGCGTGCTATGGTCCATAGGGTCATGAAGAGTTGGACATGACTTAGTGACAGAACAACAACAACAACAACAACAAGGAAGGATAAGCCTTCAGTAGCTTTTCTAAGTCTCTAGAATCCCTACAAATGTTTTGGAATAAAACTCCCTCATCTCAAACTGTTGGACATGATGCTCTGTGCTGCATGGAGTTCAACAACATCTACAGGGACCCAGACTGGAGAAGGGGAGTTGGGAAAAGTCAGACACAATTTAACGACTGAACAATAACCACAATAGCAACCTTACCCTGGAATTAGTGGATATATGTAATTCAGGATTTTGGGTTTGGGACCTGGGGTTCAATATGTCCCAGGCAGGGAACTCTGACAAGGCATACATAATACCTCACACTTAGGAACATGTACTGGCTGGGCAGCATCAATTTAATCAAACA
>NW_015422295.1:0-1384 GCF_001527695.2 Protobothrops mucrosquamatus | reverse complement strand
GAGGGTGCCATCTCAGTGACAAATGACATCCTTTGGATCTTTAATTAACAAAAAGCTTTGAAAGGAGTTGTGATAACATTTTTTGGTTCAAAGCAGTGGCAGTGGACACAAGGAGCACGGAGGTAGTGGGGATGTAAGAGCAAAGTAGTGGCAGATATAAAGACAAAATGTGGGAGTGGGATTGTAAACACTTTTGAGTGGTGACCTGGGTTGAGATTTCTATCCACTTCCAGGCCATTAGTTGAAATTAATCTTGAAAACTTTTCCTTCTGTATTAGGATCAGTCTTTACTTTGCATGTTTTACTGCTCTTAGTGTATGACAGATGCCTCCTGTAAATCTATAATTGTTGTGGGGCCAGGTTAAATGCAGTTCTGAATAGGAAATTCTATGCCCTGTCCTATTCTCCAATCCTACCCCATCCTAGCCTATTATTGTCATATCATTATCAAATTCTTCTCTGCATTCTCAGGGGAATTCTGATTGCTACTGGCAAAATTACCAAGACTAAATGGCACAAATAATCTTCCCTTTATCTTGGAGAGCTTTTACAACAGAGAATCAGAAAGCCAAATTTTCATCAGATCTTTCCCTGATACTTTATGCTCTGTCATCTCAGAGGAAAGCTGGTTGAAGAAATTTAAATTACAGATAGGAAGAGACGAATAGGCAGTTTCCAGACATGATGGTTAAGATTCCACTGTTAATAGTGTTGCAGTCTCAGATAATGTGCAGTTTTGCTATTTTTCGATGTCTGGTCAGCGAACCTCTTCCCATTCACAGATATTTAAAGACAGGACAGCTGAACATTGGTGTCATAACCTTCCAAATCTATATGCTTTCTGAACCACTCACGTTTGAAATCCCACCCACACATGAAAATCCTGGATTCCCTTTGTAAGACATTCAAATTTGTTGCATTTGTTAAATGAACTGTCCTTGCTAGGAATAATCTCACTCTGTAGATTGGTTGCTTATTGAACATTATTCATCATTCATTAATATGATGTTGTTGTGTTACTTTCAAAAACAATGCAGGAAATGTAGGTTCCAAAATTCATGCTTGCATTATCTGCAAAAGCTATGTCAGCTATTTGACTTCACTTGCTTTAACCTGACTACTTTTCATTTGTCAAGGTTCTTAGTCTTACATTTTCCCTTAACTTTCCCTTAACTTTCCCTTAACTTTCCCTTAACTTTCTGATGTTCTTTTGCCACCAATTAACCAATCCTTACAGAGATTTTTCTGGCAAATTAAATATGCACAAATGTATTATTGTCTAAAATTGCCAAAACCACAGTCTACTGAGATGCATGTGAGAAAAAGGGCATTACTTTCCAAATGAAATCACATCTAAGTGGCATGTCTTTGTAGTTTTCTTCCA
>NW_015422294.1:0-1384 GCF_001527695.2 Protobothrops mucrosquamatus | reverse complement strand
CAAATACCTAGCCGATTACGTAAGGTGAGCAGGTACATAGCAATAGCTGACCTAAAGGTTCTGGCTGGTTGTCTTTAATGAAAACAAGGTCGGGGGGTCACTGGATCTGGTTCAAAGGAACAGTCCCACACCTTATACATTGTGTAACATTAACTCATCATTAATTATATTACCATCTATAGGATGGCGTCCATGTGGGTGCAATCTTATTTCATCCAGGGGGAAGGGGTGTTGTGTCCTGAGCCTGCAAGAGGAAGGCTCGGGATGTTGCAAGAGTCCCGGGCATTTGCAGAAGCTGCCCGGGACCAGACTGAGCGGCGCCAGCCTTGTGCACATGCGCAAGGCGGGAAAAGCCCGCCTCATGATTGGTTGAACTTGCCCGGGGATCAGAGGGTATAAATAGAGGCCTGCGTGCCTCTGCTCTGGTTGTTCGTAGAATGGAAGCAAACAATAAAGACTTGTTGGAGATGCTTCGTCTCAAGTGCCATTATTCTCTGGACTTAACACAAAGTATTATCTCTGTGGCAGTTTTTCAACCTCAGGACTTCAAGACTCCTGAGCATCTTCAAGCTGCTAGGTTTGAGAAACATTGCTTTAGAGGCTCTACTTAAGGGTTTTTCAACAACACTTATGCTGGCTAACTGAGCCAGAAATGACAAAATACAATGAAATCATACAACGGATTTTCTTACTCGTTAATCTTCTATTTTTGTACATTAAGAAATGTACAAAATGTACAATAGGTGGGCGTGACTTGTGTGTGATGCATCCAGCCCATGGATCACCAGTTTGACACTCCTGTTCTAGAATATACAATGATTATGTTTATATTGCTTTAGTCACTTAAGTTTATATAGACAGTAAAAGGGTACCAAGATGCAGAACTCATTTACTATATTTAATAATAATAATAATAATAATAATAATAATAATAATAATAATAATAATAATAATAATAATAATAATAATAATAATAATAATAATAATAATAATAATGGTGATGTTGGAAGGGACCTTGGAGGTCATCTAGTCCAACCCCCTGCTCAGGCAGGAAACCCTATACCATTTCGGACAAATGGCTGTCCAGTCTCTTCTTAAAAACTTCCAGTGTTGGAGCATTCATCACTTCTGGAGGCAGGTTGTTTCACTGGTTAATTGTTCTAACTGTCAGAAAGTTTCTTCTTCGGACTTCCGGTGAGCAGGCGACCTCGTCGGACGCAGCTGTAGCTGCCTCCCGCCTGTTTCGCGTAAAAGCCGTTTTGACAGCGAGCATTAGCTGTCAAACGGCTTGATACCCTTCCCCCGGGCATAAGGGGATCGGTGAGCTGCCCGGGGTAGGAGTTGAGTTCCCGAGTCGTCCGATGTGGACGATGTAGGTTAGAAC
>NW_015422293.1:0-1385 GCF_001527695.2 Protobothrops mucrosquamatus | reverse complement strand
GATAATCCCATCTAGTATACACACATCTAGCCATCTTTAAGAAGCCATGATGTCATTGTGTCTTTTATGATACCATTATACACTTTGCATGAATTAACACAGCAACATCATGATGTGCACCATGCCACTTGTCTCCCTTGCTCTCCCCTGCAAGGATATACAGTGGATGGTAGTAATAATGCCCATAGCCAGTCAAGCTTGGTGAGAAAATTTTATCACTCTGGGCAATGGAAATAAACTAAGAACCATTTTTTGCAAAGAGTGCTGAAAAACTGCCAAAAGGGAGAAGCAATTTCTGGCTCTTTTAAAGCTGTTGCTTTATTTGTATTTAACAAATACATAAAACTAAAGCCAACCATACAAATATTGACATTAAAATGTATCTGCATAGCCTTCATTTCTTCTATGACTAAAATATATAGTCCTTCTGAAAGCATGTGGTCCTCAATGGAACCGCATCTACATGGAGGGAAGTGTGTAGTGGGGTGCCCCAGGGCTCTGTTCTAGGCCCAGTGCTCTTCAACAACTTCATCAATGATCTGGACGAGGGGATAGATGGGGAACTCATCAAATTTGCAGATGAAACCAAGCTGGCAGGAATAGCCAACACTCCAGAAGACAGGCTTAAGATACAGGAGGACCTGGAAAGACTTGAACACTGGGCGCTATCTAACAAAATGAAATTCAATGGTGAAAAAAGTAAGGTTCTACATTTAGGCAAGAAAAATCAAATGTATAGTATAGTATAGGGGGTACCTTGCTTGATAGTAGTAACTGTAAGAGGGATCTCGGAGTCCTAGTGGACAATCACTTAAATATGAGCCAGCAGTGTGCTGCAGCTGCCAAAAAGCCAACACAGTGCTGGGCTGCATTAACAGAGGGATAGAATCAAGATCACGTGAAGTATTAATACCACTTTACAATGCCTTAGTAAGGCCACACTTGGAATACTGTATCCAGTTTTGGTCACCACGATGTAAAAAAGATGCTGAAACTCTAGAAAGAGTACAGAGAAGAGCAACAAAGATGATTAGGGGACTGGAGGCTAAAACATATAAGGAACAGTTGCTGGAATTGGGTATGTCTAGTTTAACGAAGAGAAGGACAAGGGGAGACATGATAGCAGTATTCCAATATCTCAGGGGCTGCCACAAAGAAGAGGGAGTCAAGCTATTCTCCAAGGCATCTGAAGGCAGGACGAGAAGCAATGGATGGAAACTGATCAAGGAGAGAAGCAACTTAGAACTAAGGAGAAACTTCCTGACAGTTAGAACAATTAACCAATGGAACAACCTGCCTCCAGAAGCGGTGAATGCTCCAACACTGGAAGTTTTTAAGAAGAGACTGGACAGCCATTTGTCTGAAATGGTGTAGGGTTCCTGCCT
>NW_015422292.1:0-1385 GCF_001527695.2 Protobothrops mucrosquamatus | reverse complement strand
AAGTGTCCACAAAAAAGGCCTAACACAAGATGGATCAATGACATCAGCAAATATTGGGCCCAATTGGCAAAAGAACGCTCAGGACCGCATTGGTTGGAAACATGCAGAAGAAACCTTCATCCTACAGTGGATAGACAATGGCTAAGATGATGATGATGATGATGATGATGATGATGATGATGATGATGATGATGATGATGATGATATAATATACTGTATACACACAAACATAGACACACACAAAAACCCGCATACACATATAACAGCAAATTAGGCAATAACTTGTAGAATCAGTTAATATTTGTCAGCCTTTAAATAAATCACAAATAGCTTAATTAAAATAAAGAAAAACTATGTTCAGAAAAACATCACTACAAATGGCCAACAATCTAAGATGAAGAAAAAGGCTTATAAATAGCTGGTTAAGAAAAATAACTTTATTGTTATTGTTTGATAATTACCTGCTTAGAAAAAAAAAGCTAATCTTGAATTTAAAGAAAGAGAAAAAAGTAAGCTAGGTCACCAGCCTTGGTTGTATCCATGTTCCAGGCTTATAGTAATGACATATTAACATTCCATGCTTACAGTGATAACATAACATACTGTTGAAAGAAAAATCTTCATCAGGATCCAGTCAAAGCTGGGAATAAATAAAATGGAGACTGCTTTAGAAAGAAGGTTGTAGTTTATTGAACAGCAGAGCTAGACAGAAAGATGGCTCTGGGAAAATTGACCACATGTAATAGGGAGTGGTGGGTTTTTATACCTTCTTGAGCTTTTGCTTGGAGTTGTTCCTGTGGCATGAACTTTGACCTGAGTCTGAGTGTGCCTTTCTGGTATTCTGATGGTGGTGGGTTAATCCTATTATGTCTCAAAGGTCATATCCTGCTTCCCTGGGGGTGTGGCTGATGACTATGTCCTGTGTTGGATTTTTTGGTGTGAAGGATTGTTGATTCTAGAGATCTTTGTCTTTCTAATCCAAGCTTCCTGGCTCCAGTCTTTCTGACAAGATTATCACATCTGCATTTCTGCAGACCTGGTTTCTGTTTGGGGCAGAGAGACTTGGAGGGGGGGGGTTCTGCCTTTAAGGTCCTTTGGGGAAATATAATATTCTGCCTTTTAATATTCCCAAAAATATTTCTTTCTTGGGGGGACTGACTTCCCACAATACTAATAGCAGTCTACAGACTTCAGCTGATTGTTTCCTATGAGGAAACAAGTTGGAAAGTAAACTGGCTTAAATCCATTTCCAGATTTCAAACCCTTATTTCATTTTGGCCACAGTGACAGCCAGTGGCCATTTTGTTTAAACCAAAGTCAATTAATGGATTCTTTTTATTCCCCCTCATAATAACACCAACTGCTTTCCCTTTCTGAGCATGTCT
>NW_015422291.1:0-1385 GCF_001527695.2 Protobothrops mucrosquamatus | reverse complement strand
TTCTCTAGGTAATCAAAGGATTTGGCAGGAAAGAAAGGGCAACTTTGCAGGCACAAAAGTAATAAAGCATTGACTTTTTCTTTTTTCCACAGATTATTCCTTAACAAGGTATGGGAGGTCTTGGATACACGAAAGCCGACCATTTCATATGGAGTCCTCTTGAATTTTCATCATTCCATTACTCTTATCAACTGTGTGGGCCTAATGGCAATGCCTGATAGGTCTAGTTCTCTGCCAAGTGGGGAAGTAATTTACTTTAAAATTACTTTAATGGGAACCCTAGATGACACCTTGATTGGCCGGCATAGCATGAATTTCTTGCAGAAGAGAGTTATCGCCTTTGTCCAGGGAAGTAAGTCCTGAGTCTACAACGTGTGCCTTATGAAACAATGCCTATAAAAGCACCATTCACTGAATAATAATTCATTTTGACTGTCAGGAAGGCACAAGTTCTGCTTTTAGTTTTGAAAGATGACCCAGGATAAAAACCGCTCATTCTGTATCTTTCCATAAAACTGCAAGAGAATTATTCTCTTTGTTTTCCTTTTTATCTAGGACAGGGCTGGTCAAAAGATAGATAGGAATCTAAAAACCTGAGTCCTTCGCTGTAGATCACCAAAAGTTTTCTTGCATTTCTGATAACAACAGTGAAGAGGCCTTTTTCTTTTGGCCTAAAATGAAAATGAATTACACTTGTAGCTGGGGAACCTCATGGAGCTAATGATATGAATTAGGCTGGGAGAATGGAATGGAAACTGGGTTTGTTGGTTCTGATCAACTTTGATGCAGGTCATGCATTAGATAGTACCAGTCTCAGCTTTTTTCACTAGGTTACATGTGGCCTTAGCTCAATATTTTGTGATTCGAACACTAAAAATCTTTTTGGTGGTGGGTTTTTATCTTCTTTTATTCTCAAAAGCAATGTGATAAAACTTAAGAAGTCTGTGTGCTATGTCCTAACGGACTTATTTTTTTAAACACAAACTCATTTTGAACTGAAATTCCCTGGATCCCCATACTCTAAAGCAGAGACAACATTTTAATTGGGCTAATGATGTCATCTTGTATAGGGGCCTCTCAGCTCATGAAAGACATTTTTTTTCAAGCGAAAGACACCTTCTAGCCACTAAATGGTGGTATGCTGTGTGACTTAATAGTTTCAGGTGTAAATACATTCTCATTGCAGTAATAATAATAATAATAATAATAATAATAATAATAATAATAATAATAATAATAATAATAATAATAATAATAATAATAATAATAATAATAATAATAATAATAATAATAAAGTTGGAAGGGACCTTGGAGGTCATTGAGTCCAACCCCCTGCTCAGGCAGGAACCCTACACCATTTCAGACAAATGGCTGTCCAGTCTCTT
>NW_015422290.1:0-1385 GCF_001527695.2 Protobothrops mucrosquamatus | reverse complement strand
ATAAGAGAGGCATTTAAAGTGGGCTGGACTTAGATCTGTTGTGTGCACCCAGGGACTCGTGACTTATGACATGTTTGACCCCTCCCTCGGGCTCAGCCTGCTCATCTCTTACATTTCTTCCATCTTTGATTCTGGATGGGGTGGCACTACCCCAGATATGTGCTATGCAGGACTTGTGGATCCTGCTGAAAGAGCAGGTGGCAATTGTGACTAGGAGGGCCTTTACACACCTTTGGGTGGTGCGCCAGTTGTGCCCATAACTGGACCGGGAGGCCCTGCTCACAATAACTCATGCCCTTGTAACCCTTGGTTTAGAGTCTAAATGAGATTGCCCTTGAAGGTCATTTGGAAACTTCAACTGGTTCAGAATGCTGCTTGTAGTAAATGGTGCCAGATACACCCCACATGTAATACCACTTCTGCATGAGCTGCATTAGTTACTCGTGTGTTTCTGGATACAATTCAGAGTTCTGGTGGTTACCTTTAAAGCCTTATGTGGCTTTGGATCAGGGTACCTGAGGGATCACCTTTTTTCCAAGAGTCTCTACCTGTCCGACCAAATTGAGCAGAATAATGGGTATGCTGCAGATCCCATCAGCCAAAAAGTGTCAGCTGGAAGGGACCAGAAAATGAGCTTTTCCTGCAGTGCCCTTGCTCCATGGAAGATCCTCCCTTCAGAGATTGGCCAAGTACCTTGATCCTATGTATATTTAATCTGGATGTTTTTTTAATTTTTTTCCTGTTGTTATTATTTTAAAATGTTTTTAGTATTTTTAATTGTAATGTATGTGTGTGTTTTTTTAAATTGTAAGCTGCCCGAAGTCATTGACTGAGACGGGCAGCTATAGAAATTGAATGAATGATTGAGCACCTTACAGGATTGTGATTTCTGACTTCAGTGGGAAGGGAAGGTCACGAATCATGAACATGTGACCTCGGGATACTGATGGCTGGAACTTTGAGGACCTGTTGTAATGACCACTTGTTCACTGCTATTATAAGCTTGAACAGTCACTGAATGAGTGGTCAGTAAAAGGACCACCTGTACTTAATTGTACATTGCTTGATTTATAACCGATATAAAACCAGTGTATTAACTTGGTTACCTATTTATTGTTTATTTAATACCCATTTATATTCTGCCTCAGTTGACTTAAGGACAATAAGGCAGTGGGGTCAAAATAGCAACTTTAAACAGATAAAAATAATGGCTCAGCTAGCAAAATCTTCTCTAAAGTGTGTATTATAAACATGTATGAATTGACGGAATTAGTTTATTAATCTTGCTTTTCAGAAATCAAATCATAGAACAGCTCATTGACATGAAGTGTAACATAGGGGCACCAATCTTTTTATAGTACAGCGTAGTAAGGCATAATTTTATC
>NW_015422289.1:0-1385 GCF_001527695.2 Protobothrops mucrosquamatus | reverse complement strand
AGTTTGATACAAATACAATACAAAATTTAAGAGAATAATTAAAAATAAATATTTAAATAGGCCGTTTCTACTAAAATTTAGTTAAAACCAATTTAAAATACCCCTAGGCCAGTCCTGCCCGCTGAAACAACCAAGTCTTGAGGGCGCGGCGGAAGGAGGGGAGATCCGGAATCACCCGGATCTCTGGGGGCAGTTCGTTGCAGAGGGTGGGTGCTCCGACAGAGAAGGCTCTCCCCCTGGGGGTCGCCAGCCGGCACTGTCTGGTTGACGGCACCCTGAGGAGGCTGAACAACTGACCAAGGACCCTTTTGAAGAGTTGCATGGCCTAATAAATATACTTTACCCACAGGAAACAAATTGAAACGCGCTTTTGCCAGAGAATTGGCTGCTGTGTAGGAAGCTTTATTTCAAAGAGCCATCAGTCTCTTATGTGACGCCTCAGAAAAACTGTCACCCTCTCGCTTTCCTTAACAAACAACCTGTAAGCAGGCAATTGCCAGAACCGAATCCCTTTGAAAGGATTTAAGGGGCCGTTCCTTGTGTTTTATTAGTGTTTCATTTGTTTTTAGAGTGCAGTGTCACAGTTCATTTGTCTTCTTCTCTTCCCATCCCAACTTTTTTCATTGTATAAACTTGTAAGTCCGCACTGAATAGAGCTATTCATATTTAAGAATAGCCTCTGTAGCCCTTTTGAGCCCAGGGAATGAATTTGGGCATACATTAAAGAAATAAACAAATTCAAATCATGTGAAAATTAATCCTGTTTAAGCATGACAAAATCAAGCCTTTGATTGATTTTTGTGATTTTCACTGTTTGTGAAACTTGCAGTGCCAAGTGGCAGTAATAAACAAGTACCAGATTGTTTATATAGAAAAGATTATTAAGGCTGAATTGTGGGTTCCTTGATGGTCTTTGAGTCTGGTTATTCACTTGCCGATGTTTAATTATGCAACTAGGCAACATCATAAGTGCTAGTGATTGTGGGGTTTGCTTCCTGTTTATTTACCTGCCAATATGGGGTATGTGTTTGGTTTTCTCTATGTATCTATTGGTGACTGATTGGTTTTATTGATGGCTGATTGAGAAACCAGCTGATTGATAGCTGCTTGATAAGCTGAAAGACCCAGTAGTCCAAGAAGAAAAAAAACAGTAATCTATAACATACAGAGTAAGGACTGTGACAGTTATTATCTAAGATAGACAAACAGAAGGCTAGCACAGCAGATTCATGACCATCAATTAGCCTGTCTGAAAACACAATGAAAAGTCCTTATGCTCATAATACATGGACAGACCCCACCACAGTGTAACTTCAACTTGGAAACTATGATTATCCTTGACAATGCTAAATACCAAAATGCTAGGGAATTCCCGAAAGCTTGTC
>NW_015422288.1:0-1385 GCF_001527695.2 Protobothrops mucrosquamatus | reverse complement strand
TTTAGAGAACAATGTATAGATATAGTTTATTTTAATGCGCAAATGAAGATTAAATTGTCTCATTATTTGCTTCAAGATTACAACCAAAATCTTCAGACTTGAACATTGGGCACTATCTAACAAAATGAAATTCAATGGTGAAAAAAGTAAGGTTCTACATTTAGGCAAGAAAAACCAAATGCACAGGTACAGTATAGGTGGTACTTTGCTCAATAGTAGTAACTGTGAGAGGGATCTTGGGGTCCTAGTGGACAATCACTTAAATATGAGCCAGCAGCTGCCAAAAAAGCCAACACAGTGCTAGGCTGCATTAACAGAGGAATAGAATCAAGATCACATGAGGTGTTAATACCACTTTATAATGCATTAGTAAGGCCACACTTGGAATACTGTATCCAGTTTTGGTCACCACGATGTAAAAAAGTTGTTGAGGCTCTAGAAAGAGTGCAGAGAAGAGCAACAAAGATGATTAGGGGACTGGAGGCTAAAACATAGAAGGGATGGTTGCTGGAATTGGGTATGTCTAGTTTAAAAAAGAGAAGGACTAGAGGTGACATGATAGCAATGTTCCAATATCTCTGGGGTTGCCACAAAGAAGAGGAGTCAAACTATTTCCCAACGCACCTGAGGGCAAGACAAGAAGCAATGTAATCAAGGAAAGAAGCAACCTAGAACTAAGAATAATTTTTTTGACAGAATAATAACAATAACAACAACAATAATGATGATGATGATGGAGGTCATCTAGTCCAACCCCCTTCCCAGGCAGGAAACCCTATACCATTTCAGACAAATGGCTGTCCAGAACAATTAATCAGTGAAACAACTTGCCTCCAGAAATTGTGAATGTTCCAACACTGGAGGTTTTTAAGAAGAGATTGGATAACCATTTGCTGAAATGATATAGGGTTTCTTGCCTAAGCAATGGGTTGGACTAGAAGACCTCCAAGGTCCCTTCCAATTCTTCTATTCTATTCTATTCTATTCTATTCTATTCTATTCTATTCTATTCTATTCTATTCTATTCTATTCTATCCTTTCCTATCCTATCCTATTCTATTATTCTATTCTCTCAAAATATTGGGTCTATCAGGACAAAAGTGATGTTCTTTTCATTATCGGAATCATTATCAACTTGAACTATTGTTTATGTTTGACACTTTCATATTGATATTCACTCCTAGGGCTTTAATCTTTTTTCAGTAATGTTGAAAGTCACTATAGGACACAATAATAAAATACCTGTTCTCAATGAAAAAATCAATTAAACTTTCTGTAATTGATGTCAACAGAAAACATTGCCATTGATTTCACTAAGATCAGCATTTTAGCCAATGGCAGAATGAAAATGAATGCCTTGTATTGAATAATTTTGTTTCAGCACC
>NW_015422287.1:0-1385 GCF_001527695.2 Protobothrops mucrosquamatus | reverse complement strand
AGCTGAATCTCTGGCAAAGTAGTGTGCTGTGGCTTTAAACTGTGTGTATTGTTTTTGTTTCTGTGTGTTTGGAGTAAAAGGTCTTGGCAGGCAGCTACGGAGCTGCTGCCAAGTTTCTTATCTGTGAAGTGGTGTCTGGAGAAGTCTTTAACCCTCGGCTGGCTGTTTGGGTGTGTGGGTCGGAACGGGGACAGAACAGTTATTTAAGATGGGCCAGGGAGGACTTTTTACTGACGGAGGACCCTGTCTCAGATTACCCTTAGCTCTGCCTGTGGAAACTTCAGCCCGGATTCACAATATTTGCACAGAAGAAAACGAACTAGGATTTATTGGCTCCAGAATCTTGTTTTCTCAACTGCAACAATTAGAAGCTGGCAGAGTCTAACAGTTCGTCCTGCTTCTTCCCATTAAAAATAAGCACCAGGAGAAAAAGAACCCAAATTGCTCCACCCTGGCTGATGGGAGCCAGAAGCACTATGAAAATGATGAATTTCACTGTTGCTTCTCTAACTGGTCTGCAATGTTAATAAAAAAAAAGGTGTTTTCTCTCCAGCTTTGGCTGAGCCCTGGTGGGAGATTGTTCCAAGTAATTTATGTTGTTCACTTGCTTATCGGGGCCCATAATCCATCTAATGAATTGCCAGAAAAATCTTTAGTTTACCTGCTGTCACGCTTGCTGGCTGTTAAAGATTTGCTAAATTAAAGGGACCTTGTCAAGTTCTGACATAGCTCTGAAGGGCTTACCTTGTTTTTTGGGGGGTTTCCTGTCAAAATGAACTTGGTTTGCTCTCCCTCAACGTATTGCAGATGCATCTGTAGGGAATGGAAGGATGGAAAGTCACCTGGTGGTCTTTAAGATGTTGGCGGAGAAAATTTAATCCTTTACAAAGCTAATGAAGACCTTAGAAAACTGTATTTTTTATTATTATTATTTTGTGCTTGTTCTTATGGCATATAATTTTGTCTCTTCTATGCTCTGCTAGTTTCTGTGCTGGCCTATTCCAAGTCTCAATTGATAAATCGGTCAAAATGTAAACAACTAATTTTGTTAAGAGCCGTAGTGGTACAGTGGTTAGAGTGCAATATTGGAGGCAAACTCTGTCAACTGCCAGCAGTTTGATTCTGACCGGCTCAAGGTTGACTCAGGCTTCTATCCTTTCGAGGTTGGTAAAATGAGGACTATAATATAAATATAGAATATAAATATAAATTCTATCCTGTAATGGTCTAAAATCCTAAAATAATGGATTCATCAGCCAATTAAGCTAAAATAAGTTTGTAGTTCTACAGAGAAGTTTTCTTTCATTGTTATTTTTCAGAAATCTTCCTTCCTTCCTTCCTTCCTTCCTTCCTTCCTTCCTTCCTTCCTTCCTCCCTCCCTCCCT
>NW_015422286.1:10771-12063 GCF_001527695.2 Protobothrops mucrosquamatus | reverse complement strand
CCTTAAAAATAAGAGAGATCCACCTGAAAGAAAACAAAACAGGTATAAAAGTTAGTCAGGCTTGTTAGGATACTCTGTGTGAAACTTCTTTAATAGCTTCGGGGCTCTGACATGACGTTTATGGACCCACTCGTTTTGCGAGGCAGGGAGGTGTTTCCATGCAACTAGGTACTGAGTCGCTCCATGATATCTCCTAGAACAGTGGTTCTCAACCTGTGGGTCGGGACCCCATTTGGGGTCGATCGACCATTTCATGGGGGTCGCCAAGCAAGGCTGTCCGCCATTTTTTTTGTCCGCCATTTTTTCCCCCTTTTCCGGCGGGTGCCTTACCTCCCTTGGGCTGGGCCAGCTGGTGGTCGGCCTGCTCCATCTCTGCCGCTTGCCAGCTACACCTCGGCCGGTGCAGGGGGCGGAACCACATATGCACAGCGCTCCCGGGCAGGGAAAGTCCTTGACTTATGACCGGTTGGGTAGTCCTCGACTTCCGACCGGTTTAGTCCTCGACTTCCGACCGGTTTAGTCCTCGACGTACGACCAGTTTAGTCCTCGACTTCCAACCGGTTGGGGTCACGGCATTAAAAAGGTTGAGAACCACTGTCCTAGAATCTAAGATTTCCTTTATCTTGAAGTGTTGTTTGCCCTCTACATGATTGGAGGTGGTGGTGGGGGGATTTTAGGCCGTAATGATGACTGATGCTCTCTTTTCAGCAAGCTGCAATGAAAAATTGGGTGTATTTGCCTGAGATTTTTTGGTAATTCTAATTCTACTGTTACTGGGTTTATGATTCTTTTAATTGGAAAATGCCCTATTTTGTATTTTGTAGATAAGTACACCATTTCTCCTATAATGAATGGTGTAGGCTCAATCCTTTTTTTATCGGCTTGTGCTTTGTATGCCTGCCTAGCTTCATCTAGTGCTTTTCTAACTATTGGCCAGGTGTTTTGTAATTGTTCCATCCATTTTTTCAGTGATGGGATCGTTGGTTCGTTTTGGGTTAATTCTGGCATGGGGTTGAAACTTTGACCGTTGGATTTATTGATGTGGAAGAAGCTGCAGTTTTCCTTGCTGGGTCGTATTGCGGCCATCAAAATAAACATTCTACCTAAGTTTCTTTTTCTATTTCAGATGTTACCTATTTTAAAAAATGAACTTAACTTGAAAGAATGGCAGAGAGATCTGAATCGCTTCATTTGGGAAGGCAAGAAAGCTCGAGTTAGATTTAAGATTATTCAAGATGTTAGAGAACGTGGAGGACTTAAAGCACCAAATTTGACACTCTACTATGATTCCT
>NW_015422286.1:0-1385 GCF_001527695.2 Protobothrops mucrosquamatus | reverse complement strand
AATTGCAAACACAGACCCTTGCTGACGTATGCAAGGAGTTTGCAGATGTGTTCAGTTCTGAACTTGGGTCCTACACAGGACCTCCTGTTTCACTTAAGTTGGATCCAATGGTACAGCCCATCAGGGTTAAGCCTAGGAGGGTACCATTTGCTCTTAAGAGCAAGATTGACGCTGAACTGGACAAATTGCTCCAGCAAGGTATTCTAGAGCCTCTAGATTCCAGCCCGTGGGAAACCCCCATTGTAACGCCTCTAAAGGCAAATGGGGACATCCGGATTTGCGCTGACTACAAATGCACTCTAAACAAGGCCCTACAGCAACATGCTTATCCAGTGCCTGTAGTGAGCCACATCTTGGCTTATCTTAAGGAAGGAAAATTTTTTGCTAAGCTTGATCTGGCTCAGGCATATCAACAGCTGCCTGTTGATGATGCTGCAGCTGAGGCCCAAACTATTGTCACCTATTGTGGAGCTTTCAGGGTGAAGAGGTTACAGTTTGGGGTGAATGTCGCTCCTGGCATTTTTCAGAGTGTAATGGAAAACACCCTGAGGGGTATTCCTGGTGTATGTCCTTATTTTGATGATGTTCTCATCGCAGGAGACTCTCCACAAGTGCTGGCTGAGTGTTTAACGGCCGTTTTGCTTCGTTTCCGGAAGGCAGGTCTTAAACTAAAACAGGACAAATGTAAGATTGGGGTACAATCCACTGAGTTCTTGGGTTTCAAGATAGATGCGCAGGGTATTCACCCGTCTGATGCTAAGCTCAAAGCTATTCAGAAGGCTCCAAGCCCCAAGACTAAGGGCGAATTGCAAGCCTTTTTGGGTTTATTGAATTTTTATCATGCTTTTCTACCTCACAAAGCTGCTATTGCTGAACCATTGCACAGACTTCTTGACAAGAATGCGTGTTGGCATTGGACCAAGGTCCACGAGGCCAGTTTCAATGAGGTCAAAGCCTTGCTTACTTCCAATGCGGTGTTGGCTCATTTTAATGAGCAGTTGCCAGTGTGCCTGGCTTGTGATGCCTCGCCCTACGGTGTGGGCGCTGTTCTCAGCCATTTGACGGCTGATGGGACTCAGGTCCCTGTGGCTTACTACTCTAGGACTTTATCTGCTGCTGAGCGCAACTATGCTCAAATTGATAGGGAAGCTTTGGCTCTGGTGGCTGGCATTAAGAAGTTCCATGACCGTCATTTTACGGTCTTCACGGACCACAAGCCTTTGCTGGGGCTATTCACCACCTCCAAACAGACTCCTCATATCCTATCCCCTCGTATGCTGCGTTGGTCCATCTTCCTCTCAGCTTATGACTATTCACTGGTCCATAAGCCTGGCAAGGAAATGGGTCACGCAGATGCTTTGAGTAGACTGCCATTACCTACTGTG
>NW_015422285.1:0-1385 GCF_001527695.2 Protobothrops mucrosquamatus | reverse complement strand
AAAGTTGCAATACATTGCAACATGTCACATGACGCGACGAGTTTGACACCCGTGGTATTTGTCATCATTCCAGAGATCCATAAGCTAGCACATGTTCATCTGAGGACAAAATTCACATCCCATACACACAACATTGCTGGTGAGATTTAGATTTATCTATATTTGTTAATTGTTATGTTCACCAGAAATTCAATACTGTAAAGCTGACACACATCGCCTATTTTACTGCCTAGCAGAAAAGGGGTATAATCTGACTAAGCTGCAGTATCTGCAGAAGGAGGTGATTTAGTTAGGCTATGTCAGGGATGCCATGGGCCGGTTGTATCATGAGAAGGCCGTGTCCACCCCAGCTCCGGCAATGCAAAAAGGTTGCAATACATCACAACACGTCACATGATGCGACGAGTTTGACACCTGTGGGCTACGTCATCATTCCAGAGATCCATAAAATAGCTCCAGGTTGAGTAAAAACCATGAAACCCAACAGAACTAAATGCCAAATTAGAGCGCTTCTGGAAGTTTGGGTTTCTGCTGACCCTCGATCCCATTGATGACAAAGAATTAGGGGACAGTATCAATTGTGAATACATACAGATGACCTTTCTCTCCATGGTCACTTTGCTGCCAGGTTTGCTTATGTAATTATGGGGAAATAGCAAAATCGTTTATCCAATTAACAACAAAGGAGATGGCAGACTCATAGAATGGACAAAACCACTAAACTAGGTTTTGAAAAAATAAAATAAATGGTATCCTAAGCCCCAGCCTTGGGCTTACCTAATTATTCAAAGTCTTTTATACTCTTTATCCATGAAAATAAGGGAGTGGTTTCAGGAGTATCCTCCCAGTATCTATTTGCTTTCACATGGAAGGACCAGCAATATATTTGGACACACCTTCTCCAGGGTTACACCCAATTGCCAATTCTTTTCTCCCAAATTTTAAAGGAAGACCTGTCAACCATCTGTTTGCCACAAAACTCCACTTTGGTCCAATATGTGGATGATTTATTACTAGCCTCAGAGACTGAAGGAGACTGTAAAGCCGACACACATTGCCTATTTTACTGCCTAGCAGAAAAACATCTACTTCTGCTTCAGTGACTATGCTAAAGCCTTTGATTGTGTGGATCACAACAAATTGTGATCCACAAGTTCTTAAAGAGATGCAAGGTCTTAAAGAGATAGGAGTACCAGACCATCTTATTTGTCTCTTGAGAAACCTATATGTGGGTCAAGAGAACTGGACACGGAACCACTGATTGGTTCAAAATTGGGAAAGGAGTCCGGCAAGGCTGTATACTGTCACTCTGTTATATGCAGAGCACATCATGAGAAAGGCAGAGCTAGATGAATCAAAAGCTGGAATTAAGATTGCCGGGAGAA
>NW_015422284.1:0-1385 GCF_001527695.2 Protobothrops mucrosquamatus | reverse complement strand
ACAAAGAGGAAAAATAACAGCTCTCAAAAGAAACCAGCATGGCTGCATAAAGAACTCTCTGATCAATTGAAAGATAAAAAGGACAAGTATAGAAAGTGGAAAGAGGGGCACATAACTAAGTCAGAATATCAGCAAATAGCCCGAGCCTGCAAAGATGAAGTGAGGAAAGCTAAGGATCAAAATGAACTAAGGTTTGCGATCAGAGTCAAAAATAACAAAAAAAAGGTTTCTTTCAACATTAAAAAACAAGAAAAAAGTCAAGGAAATGATTGGCCCATTCCATGTCTTGATGTAATCTAGGACCATATTTTACACCACATTTGATGGACAGACAGACACACAAATACCCAGAAGATCCACGTGCTAAATACCATTGCAATCCTTTACCAACTTCTCTTTCATGAAGAGGAATGTTGTTCAGTGGTTAAGTCCACCACCTTCTCATTCTTTGAATTTATTTTCTTTTCCATTTCAGATGCAGAAACTAGAGTAATGTCAACAACCTTCCTAACAACAAAGGGCTTGGATAGCCTTTGGTCAGTTCTGCAGCTACAGGAATAGTCCTATGAATTGAAAGGTGTTTGGAGATGCACAAGATTCCTCCGACCTATCTGGAATTTCCTTACAGGACAGACGAAGGATGCAGAAACAACCGTTAGCAAGTGAGGTAACTGGAAAAGGTCCCTCTGCTGTTGAGCCTGGCAGCTGTGGGAAGATCTGGGCAAAAACTGAGCAGAGGTTCCTGGAGGAGAAAACCATCATCCGTTCAGAGATTCAGCCCTGCAACTTCAGAAACATCCAATATGAGGAGATTGATGGTCCCCAAGGACTTTGCAGCCAACTCCACAACTTTTATAGTCAATGGCTGAGACCAGAAAAGCACACCAAAGCCCAGATGTTGGACCTAGTAGTTCTGGAGCAGCTCCTGGCTCTTCTGCCCCCACAGGTGGAAAACTGGTTGCGGGAGTGTGGAGCAGAGACCAGCTGCCAAGCAGTGGCCCTGGCGGAAGGCTTCCTCATGAGTCAGGCAGAGGAGCAGGTCGAATTGCAGGTGAGAGACCTTCATCTTGGAAGTCCAGAAGGGAAAGAATGTGTTCGGATTCTTTACCACTACTTTCTATACTTCTCTCATCTTCATAATATGTGGAGATGTTTCACTAGTAAGTTTTTGCAGGACATCGTTCCATTAAAGAGGCGGTGGTGAGGCCCCTTCTTAAGAAGCCTTCCTTGAACCCAGATGTATTGGCTAACTATCGCCCAGTCTCCAACCTCCGCTTTGTGGCGAAGGTTGTTGAGAGTGTGGTTGCACAGCAGTTTCCTCGGCACCTGGAGGAAACAGTCTATCTGGACCCCCTCCAGTCGGGCTTCAGGCCGGGTTACAGCAC
>NW_015422283.1:0-1385 GCF_001527695.2 Protobothrops mucrosquamatus | reverse complement strand
CCCTTTGAGGTAGACTAGGCAAAGAAGTTAAAGTCATGAATGCCAAAATGTATTGCATTATAGGATTACAATAGCAGAATCTTGCAAGTATGTAAGCACCTCTCCCCTCCTTGCTTTTATCCAAAAGAGAACTAGGGAGGGTTAACTGTGAGACACTTTCTCAAATTACATTTCTGCTCCAGACTGAAATTTCTCTTATCTCACCACTGCAATTGTTCCTCGTGTTCCTCAAATTTTTCTCATAGCCCATTATGCATACCAAAAAGACTCATCCTATTAAACACAAACAGAAGACATTCAGAACCTAAGTTTGAGTAGTGCCTAAATTTGGGTAGCCTCCCTTTCCCACATCATTCAAATTAAGAACCTCCCATTCTACTCCACTCCACTCCATCCCTAGCTGCCCCCACAACTGTCCTCTGTCACCCAAGGTGCAGGGGGAATCTCACCCCAGTGAGAGGGGCAGGCCAAATCTATATCCCTTGCCTCTCATCTGAGGGCAGTGGCCATGTGCAGTCTCATCCCACCCACAGCTCAGAAAATAGCTCTTTGTGCTCCAAGTCTTCTCATTTGGTTGAATCAGAGTGATTTCTGTGAGGGAAAGTTGTGACACTGCAGAGACTGGCTAAATCTGGGAAGTGGGTGCTGGTGTATAGCCAAACTTTCCACTACTGTGCTGGAGAAATGTTCTGTCTCTAGGCTCCACACAGGGTACAATTTAAAAGAAAAGTTGAATAGTAATTCAGCTTCAATGCACCACAACTGATTCAGAAATGATTTGGCTCAGCTGCTGAGAATGACAGTGTGACAGCACAAAAGCCGGGAACTCATTCTTGAGTAGTGTGAAGACTCCATGTGAAACCACACACGTAAAAGTGCAAAGTAACTGTGCATGTTAAAAATAGATTTCCATTGTGCATATTTTTCACATTCTAAATGACTAATAAGAGGCTATACTGTAAGAACTTACAAAGAAAAGTGTTGACTTTTCCAGCAGAATTTCTCTGCTGATTACTGTACTTTGAATGAGCCATGCATGGACACACCAATTGGTTTAAGATACAGAAAGGAGTGTCACAAGATTGCATTCTCTCCCCTTTTTATTCAATCTGTATGCCAAAATGATCACGAGGAAGCTAGATTTTGAAGAATAAAAAATTGGGGTAAAGTGTGGAGGAAGAAACATCAGCAATCTTCAGTATGCTGGTGATACAACTCTTCTCTCAGAAACCAAAGAAGGCCTGGAACATGTGATCAAGAAAATCAAAGAAGAAAGTGCAAATTTTAGTCTCTTTCTGAACATTAAAAAGGCAAAACTCATGACCACTACAAGGAATGGAAACATCAAAATAGAAATTGATGGTGAAGAGATAGAATGTGTGGAA
>NW_015422282.1:0-1385 GCF_001527695.2 Protobothrops mucrosquamatus | reverse complement strand
CGTACGTACTCCAGGGCAGGCCTCCCGGCTTGTCTTATTTTGTGAATTTGTCTTGCTGCTTTGAGGCCTATGGATGGGTCCTCAAATCGTTCTTTCAGACCTAAGAGGAAAAGGTGGGGATCTTCCAATTCGGGGGCTTGCTCACTATATAAATTATTCAGCCATTCAGCTGCTTCTCCCTCTAGGTTGGATGCAAATATGTCGACCATGGCACCTGGGTCCGGATAGTGGTAGGCCCAACGGTTCAAGTGAAAGCGCCCTTGGTTGAGAAAAAAAATCAGCTTCTCTGGATCTCCATCGAAGGTTGCATTGAAGGGTGGTGCAAAAACAGGCTGTTGTGGTCCCCACTGGGGCTGTTGCTGCTGGCCCCACCTCGGTTGTTGGTCCCATGGCTGCTGGGCTCCCTGCTGTTTAACTGCAGGGGGTGGTGATGCCCTCTGCTGTTGTAGGCCCCTCAATGATTGCTGGACATGCTGGGCCTCCCCCATCTGCAAGCTGACCGGCTGCAGTTCTCCTGGCACCTCAAGCTGCCGTAAAGCTTCTATTAGCTGTGGTAAGCTCAGCTGCTGCTGATTACTCCTATGTGGGGGTTGCTTGGTTTCACCTTGCTGTAGGGGGCCCAGGCTGGGGTTTTCTCTCTCTGTAGGGCTGGAAGCTTTGGC
Organism: Protobothrops mucrosquamatus; assembly: GCF_001527695.2. Lineage (NCBI taxonomy): Eukaryota > Metazoa > Chordata > Lepidosauria > Squamata > Viperidae > Protobothrops > Protobothrops mucrosquamatus. The sequence goes on along the minus strand of NW_015422282.1, from coordinate 723 downwards.
AGGGGACCCCAGGGGTTGAAAAACAGTTTGTTCTGCAAAGGTGGGGCTGGGGGCCTCTCTCCACAGGAGCTGTTCTTCGCTTCGCACTTCTAACTCTTTACATCTCTTTGCCAGGTAGTCTAATGACCCACTGCGAACTGCAGGTGGGTATTTCCACTCACCCGAGTTTTCAGTGACAGACGGCTGGTGGGGGGGGAAGGCAATATGTAAGAATTCCTTAGTTGTGACTCACGTTCATTTATTGGCAATGCTGTGTGGCTTTCTCGAGATTCTTCGCTTGGCCTTATCAGTTCTTCTGATTGTTTTGGCCTCGCTCCCAGCTGGGAAATCTGCCAGATTCCTCTCTCGCCCGGCTTGCCGGCTGTCGCTTCCCCCCCCCCCCGGGGAAATTGCAGCAGCCAAGAGGCTGTCCTCAGACAATTTTTTTTCCTTCATTTCGATCTTCGCCGAATCTTTTCCAGAACCTCTCAAGATTAGAGGGAGTGGATGGGGCTCGGGACCCCAGATCGTTGTAAAAGGAGTTGAGTCCTAAGCATGATGTCATGTGTCTGATTAACGAAACACTTAAAAGGACTTTCAGGCATTTTTACTCCTAAAAGCATTTATTAATGTTACAGATACGTCAGTACAACATGGAGGAAATGCTTAGGACTGGCTTCTTTTCCGCTATGCATGTAATTCTAAGCATTTCCCTCCCACCTTTTTTTGGGGTCATGGTTCACA
>NW_015422281.1:0-1385 GCF_001527695.2 Protobothrops mucrosquamatus | reverse complement strand
GACCCAGATGTATTGGCTAACTATCGCCCGGTCTCCAACCTTCGCTTTGTGGCGAAGGTTGTTGAGAGTGTGGTTGCGCAGCAATTCCCCCGGCGCCTGGAGGAAACAGTCTATCTGGACCCGCTCCAGTCGGGCTTCAGGCCAGGGTACAGCACGGAAACGGCATTGGTCACACTGGTAAATGATCTCTGGAGGGCCCAGGACAGGGGCTATTCCTCTGTCCTAGTTCTTTTGGACCTCCCAGCGGCTTTTGATACCGTGGACCACGGTATCTTGCTGCGGCGCCTGGTGGAGTTGGGAGTGGGAGGCACCGTTATGCGGTGGTTCTCCTCCTTCCTCACCGACCGTACGCAGTCTGTATTGGCAGGGGGACAGAGGTCGACCCCAAGGCCCCTAACGTGGGGTGCCACAAGGGTCGGTCCTCTCTCCCTTATTGTTCAATATTTATGTGAAGCCGCTGGGGGAGATCATTCGTGGCTTTGGGGTGGATTTCCATCAGTACGCTGATGACACTCAGCTGTACATCTCCACCCCAAGCCACCCCAATGATGCCCTTGACGTGATGGCCCGGTGCCTGGAGGCCGTAAGGGTCTGGATGGGGAGAAACAGACTCAGGCTCAACCCTTCCAAGACCGAGTGGCTGTGGCTGCCGGCGCCTTGGCATAGTCAGTTGACTCCGTCGCTGACTATAGGGGGCAAAACTTTGGCTCCCTCGGAGAGGGTGCGCAATATGGGTGTCCTCCTGGATCCACGGCTGACACTGGAAGACCAGTTGACGGCCGTGGCCAGGGGAGCGTTTTACCAGGTACGCCTGATTTACCAGTTGCGGCCTTTTCTGGACCGGGACGCCTTGCGCACAGTCACCCATGCTCTTGTCACCTCCCGCCTGGACTACTGCAACACTCTCTACATGGGGCTCCCCTTGAGGAGCACTCGGAGGCTCCAGTTAGTCCAAAATGCTGCCGCGCGGGCGGTGTTGGGAGAGACTCGTCGCTCCCATGTAACGCCGTTGCTGCGCGAGCTGCACTGGCTGCCGGTGGCTTTCCGGGTGCGCTTCAAGGTGTTGATTATCATCTTCAAAGCGCTCCATGGCATCGGACCTGGTTATCTCCGAGACCGCCTTCTGCCGTAGACTACCTCCCATCGGCCGATACGCTCCCACAGAGTGGGTCTCCTCAGGGTGCAATCAGCCAGACAGTGCCGGCTGGCGACCCCCAGGGGGAGGGCCTTCTCGGTGGGAGCTCCCACCCTATGGAACGAACTACCCCCAGAGATCCGGGTGATCCCGGATCTCCCTTCCTTCCGCCGCGCCCTTAAGACATGGTTATTTAAGTTGGCAGGACTGGCCTAAGGGTTTTTAGCTTGGTTTTATAATAATTTTTAAA
>NW_015422280.1:0-1385 GCF_001527695.2 Protobothrops mucrosquamatus | reverse complement strand
CGTGGCTGGAGGCGAGGGCGGGGACCCTGCTAGGAGGAGGCCAGGGGCGTCTGGAAGGCGGGTGAGGGAGACCCGAGAGGCGCCCAGGTGGGCTTGGCCGATGGGCAGCCCTGTCCAGGTGGGCTTCCTTTGGGATGGAGCTCCCGAATCTGCCTCTCTTACCTGCCCAGATTCCCTCTCTGGTGACTGCTGAGTCCCTCTTTCTCTCTGCCCATGTCAGTGAACAGCCCTGTCTGTGGAGGTTTTCAATTTAAATATTTAGTTCTTTTAAAGTCTGAATAATCTACCCTGAAAAAGAAGCTCTTCACAGTTTTTTTACAAACAGCTTTTGAAAGAGATGAAGGGGGTTGTGTGATAATATTCAGAAAGATAACAGAATTTCCGGTCAAGGGACAGGCCTTATTTGTGGTCGAGGAGTTCCTTGTGCAAATCTTGCAGAGGCTTTCGGTATCATTTCATCATTTAAAGCCCCCACACCTCTTAAAATTAGCTCAGAAGGTTTGACAGTAATCTTTTTTTCTTTTTCAGGCTGAAAACATGAATTTTCCACATAGATATAATTATAGGTATGTAATAATAATAATAATAATAATAATAATAATGATGATGATGTTGGAAGGGACCTTGGAGGTCATCGAGTCCAACCCCCTGCTCAGGCAGCAACCCTACACCATTTCAGACAAATGGCTGTCCAGTCTCTTCTTAAAAACTTCCAGTGTTGGAGCATTCATCGCTTCTGGATATATTATATTACTCTTTCCATATATCTGCAATTGTATAATCTATACCCCAGACTTCCAGATATGTTTTATGATAGCCCATAGCAGCGCTTACAGTTTATGGTTTATGCAAGTCAAGGGAATTTCATGATTTAAGGGATATTTCAATCTCTGGAATGTCCGATAAATCATAATTAATGTAAGAGGTTAGCATCGTGGCATGTTTGCTTTTTAAATGTAATGTATTTTTTTTTCCTTTTTTTCACATCTGCAAGCATTGTATAAAGCAGTGATGGCAAACCTTTTAGAGACCGAGTGCCCAAAACCCATTTATGCATGTTGGGTGCCGGGTGGGTGTGACCATTGGCTGGGTGTTGTCAATTGGGTGGTCGTGGCTGTGGTGGTAACGGCAGACTGGGTGGGACTAAAAAGTTCAATCAATCAATTCCAACTTTGCAAGATCTCTCCCCCCCCCCGCGCAAGAAGTTGAAATTGATTGATTGATTGAACCTTTTTTTTTTTTTGCATACGGGGGCAGAGGCCTAAAGCGAAAAGGTTTTATAAAACCCAGCTGAAGGCCTAGGACTGGGCGACGGCACGCGTGCCCACAGAGAAGGTTCTGAGTGCCGCCTCTGGCACCCGTGCCATAGGTTCACCACCACTGGC
>NW_015422279.1:0-1385 GCF_001527695.2 Protobothrops mucrosquamatus | reverse complement strand
TGTTAATTTTAACTGTTTCTTTTTTTTACAGTATATTGTGGAGGTCAAGGAAGAAGCCTCCCTGAGTAGTATAGGAATCTCTAAACTCAAGACGTCCCCTGGGCAGCGACACAGAGTTGGCTAATTCTTCCACAACAGCAGCCAGACAATCCTTGTGATCTCCTGGCTTAAAACACATCACTATGAGAAGGCCTTAGGAGTTTGCCACATGCTAAATAAAGTAAATAAACAGTATACTGTCTGTTTTGATTGTATTGCTTTTAATTATTGTAAATAGTTTTAGGGTCCTTCTGAGCCAAAGAGGAAAAGATAAAGGTTTCCCTGTCAATTAAGTCTGACTATAGGGCACGGTACTCATCTCCGTTTCTTAGCCCAGGGAGCCAGCATTGTCTAAAGACAATTTCTGTGGTCATGTGGCCAGAATGTCTATACGCCAAAGGCACACGGAATGCTGTTATTTTCCCACCAAAGTGGTACCTATTTATCTACTCACATTTGCATGTTTTCAAACTATTTATCTACTCACATTTGCATGCTTTCAAATTGCTAGGGGGGCAGAAGCTGGGGCAAGTAACGGGAGCTCACCCCGTTGCGTGGAGCTCGGGTCTCGAACCCGGGCTGTCAACTGGCAAATTCAGCGTCTTTAACCACTAAGCCATCACACCCCTCTTTCTGAGCCAAAAAATGAGAAAGGGGAAAAAAACCCAGAGGGCATCAAATGCAGCAAAAGAAGAACGGGAATTTCTAGGTGCACCAATATCTCTGTCTCTATCTCAACATCATCTCTATCATCTCTCTTCCTCTCTGTCTCTATCACCTCTGTCTCTATTTCTTTACTGAACAAATATATTTTGAATATATTATGGTGGGATACAAGTATATTAATAAAGAACAAATGAACTATTGTGCTTCTATATTTTACCCACAAGCACAAATGCTTAAGTTGTAACTGAAGTTGCTTCTGTTGTTCAGGGTAGCTATTGGTAGCATATTATCCCATACTCATAACCCTATGGTTGCCCTGGAATCTGGAAAGAAAAAAAACAGTAACTATAATGGAAGCTTGTCACTAAACAGAAGAATTGTGACTTCATAATAAGGTTACCTTATTATAATAAGGTTACTCCTGCGAGTCTCCTGGACTGCAAGGCGATCAAACCGGTCAGTCCTAGAGGAGATCAACCCTAACTGCTCTTTAGAAGGCCAGATCCTGAAGTTGAAACTCAAATACTTTGGCCACCTAATGAGAAGGAAGGACTCACTGGAGAAGGGCCTAATGCTGGGAAAGATTGAGGGCAATAGAAGAAGGGGACGACAGAGAATGAGGTGGCTGGATGGAGTCACTGAAGCAGTAGGCGTGAGCTTAAATGGACTCCAGAAGATGG
>NW_015422278.1:0-1385 GCF_001527695.2 Protobothrops mucrosquamatus | reverse complement strand
GGACTGGCCTAGGGGTATTTTAAAGGGGTTTTAAATTAAATTTTTAGTAGAAGCGGCCAAATTTAAATATTTATTTTTAATCTTTTTAAATTTTGTATTGTATTACTGTTTTAAACTGGCTGTAAGCCGCCCTGAGTCCTCCGGGAGAAGGGCGGGGTATAAATTTAATAAAATCTAAAATCTAAAATCTAAATCTAAAGCTCCCCAATTCAATCCCTTATATATTTAGATAAATGGAAGGAAAAGCGTCCACCCCAACATTTCAGAGTTGGCAACATTGAGCTTGATAAATATATATAATTTGCTTTACTCTCTATACATTAACTTCCTGGTTTCTTTCCCTAAAGCTCCAGATACAATTATTATCCAATTGTGTTTTTTTAAAATCTGCCATGCGGCTTATCTGTCTTGCAAATAATCATGGATGGTTACAATAACAACAAAAGTCCAATAAAACAATAAATAAAAAGTTAAAATATGTAAAATATCTACATAGACAGTTCCTTCGCATTCCAAGGTGGCTAGTTAACTCCCCCCCCCCAAAAAAAAATTAAGGGTGGATTTGCAGGGGATGCTTTGGGAAGAAAACTGGTCCCCTTTCCCCAGATTATCCTGCAAATGTTAAAAAATAACATGACACTGAAATCTGGCCAGTGTAGTCCTCAAAATTAACATGTAAGGTGCCAATTTTATTCATGAACTTATTAAAAAAATCATAAATATTAGTTTTGTTGGAGGGGAGGATGGCTCTGAGAACATATATCAGTGGCGGCGAACCTATGCCATGTGTGCCAGAGGCGGCACTCAGAGCCCTCTCTGTGGGCACGTGTGCTGTTGCCCCAGCAGAGTTCGCCAGAGTAGAGAGCACATGGCGTTTGGAAGTGACAGGGCAGGAAGTGAGCGAGTAAGCGGCGTTGGCCTCCCAGGGATGCCTTGAAGATGGTGAGGGACTGGCCCCAGCCATGCTCACCCAGTCTGCTGTGACCACTGCAGCCATGCCCACCCAGTGGGCCACGTTCCCCGCCCCCCCTGAAGGCACCACAATGTTGATGCAGTCCTGGCACTTTGCGATAAATAAGTGGGTTTTGGGTTGCAGTTTGGGCACTCGGTCTCTAAAAGGTTCGCCATCACTGACATATATGATCCAGATGGCACATGGACCTTTAGTGTCCATGCCAACTCTCGCCAATGCTGGTCTTATGTCTGTTGTATTGGGGATTGTTATCTATGTTGCTAGATAGGGAGTTCTGGAACTCACAAAGCAGTTGATGTGAGATTCTTGCAGTAGGAAGCCCACTTTGCTAGTAGGTCTACGAGAATAATACATGTGGTACATCGATATGTAAATCATTCAACATTGCCTTAATTACTGTGGCTTTACTTTG
>NW_015422277.1:0-1385 GCF_001527695.2 Protobothrops mucrosquamatus | reverse complement strand
TTTGTCCGTCACAGAGGTCCAAATGGCCACCACCACCCTTTTATAGCCTGTGGGGTGTGGTCCAGTGACTCAGCTTAATCTCTGGCACGTCTCTTTTTCTGCTGCGCACGCTTATCGCTCCTACGCTGGCGTGGATCCAGCCACAACTTTTCTTCCTCATTATCTGACACACCTGGCTCCTGGCCAATCTGAGAAACACTGGGCTCCTGGTCAATCTCTTCTCCGTCGGAAGACACCTGAGGCATTGCCAAAGAGGAGGGTCCTGGAGAGGGAGGCCTAGCCATCTCCTCTCCTTCATGTTCGGAGCCTTCTTCCTCCGATAAGATGGGCTCACAAGACGGAGCCACAACAGTTCTAATCAAGAACAGGAACACTTTTTATGTGATTTTTTTTTTGGCACGAAGCAGTGGAATCCAGAACTTTTGGGTTTCAAAAAAAAAGTTGACTCTTCAGTTTATAGGAACGGAGACATCTTTGCCATTTAAGCTGTCCTCCAGTTTGACTGGAAAGATTGCATATTTATGAATGTAAAGGCAAGCAAAGATAGATAAGGCACCCTGAAATACTAAAATGCTAAGAAATACAGAAATACAGTTACCCAAACAGAATTTGATGGCAAACTGAACTCCCAAGGTGCCAACTGCCTAAAATAAGAAATTTAGCAAACTACTCACATGACGTGAGAAATAGTAGAAGCTGAGCATCATCACCAAGATCATCACTGTCATGGAATACTTTGATGGAACTAGTGAAATCCTGAAAAGCAAATGAACAAGATTCACAGTTAGAGAATTTGAAAGGGTGAAGTACATGCTCAGCCAAGTCATGAGATCAAGATCTTCCCGAATCCCTGAAATCTTCACTTCAATCTGCAGGTGGAAAGATCTACATAGAAAAAAAGCACAAGAGGAAAAGCAGGCCTGTCAACTTGCTCTCTACACACAGAAGAAATATTTGAAGGAACATACATGTAGAATTGGACTGCCACATTTATAATGAGAGTACAGGTAATCTTCGATTTACAATTGTAAAAGAGCCTGAAATTTCCGACATACGTCATGACAGTCGTAAATCAAAGCACCCATGGGACTGTTTCAATTCTACAACTTTTGTGCAGTGATTGTAAAGCAAATGCCACAGTCATTAAGCAAATGCCACAAGTGAACCCATTGTCCACAATGGGCTTTTTTTTTTTTTTTTTTGCTGGAACTGGAGATAAACACCAGTTTCCTACAAAAAAAGTTTCGTAAACCATAGTCACGTGACTGCAGGACACTGCAAAAGGCCACAAATATGGACCAGTTGCCAAGAGCCCAAATTGTGATCACACAGGGTGGGAAGGTGTTGGAACTTCAAATATGGGTCCTAACTACCTTTGGGAGGGG
>NW_015422276.1:0-1385 GCF_001527695.2 Protobothrops mucrosquamatus | reverse complement strand
AGCCCCCCCCCCCGCTTCCCAACTCCACCCCTATGCGGAGCCAAGCACCCGCCCCTGACCCGACCCAAACTGCACACCGGCCCGGCCTCGGACCCTCCTCTTCTCCGCCGCCTCTGTAGCGAAGGTCCTTTATTTCGGCTCGCCTTCTCGGAGCGGCCCCAACTTCTCCACCCCGTCGGAGAGGAAGAGAAACCAAGAGTAAGGGAGGTGGGGCCGAAGGCCGGAGGGCAGCTCGCTTACAAATACAGTTGGGTAACACTCACTGGCCACTTCCAAGGGGGGGTCCCCCAAATCCTCCCCCCACCCAGCCGAAGGTGGAGGAAGTGGAAAGAGAGGCCCTTCCCCCCCCCCCGCCACGCAAGTGCGCAGCGAGGCAAACGGTGAGCTTCGCCCGGCGGAGGCGGCGGCGTTGCCCCGAGGCTCCCTGGCGCTTACTCCGGACCCCGCGCGCCTCTCTCAAAAGCCCGCGTCCACCCGGGGTCTCCTCTCTCCAAACTGGCGGAGGCGGGAGCTACTTGGGCAAAACTTTGCAGGCCGCCGGCCGGTCAGGCGCAGCGGGGGAAAAGAAGCTCCGACAGCCATAAGCGTTGCCCGCCTCCGCCCGCCCCCCCCCCGACCTCCGCCAGCTGGCTCTTAGAGGGCGAGAGAGCGCGTTGTGCGTAGCAGAGGAGAACAAGTGCATAAAAGTCCTTGCCAACTCGGGCGCCTCTCCGAGCGCAGCCCCGGCGGGAGAGCCTTGCTGTCAAGCGCGCCCCCCCCTCCCCGCCTCTTGGAACTCTTTGCAAAAGGTCCGGGGCGATCGCTCGGCGCGCACCACGCCGCCGGCCGGTCCGAGTTCCGTCTTCCGCGTCGCCGACGCCGGGCCAGGCGGTCCGCGGAGGCAGGGCGCGGGAGGGACGGAGCCGAAGGAGGGGAGCGGCGCTTAGCCACCCCCGCGCGCGCGCTTGCTTCCCACCCAGCCACCCAGCCACCCGCCGCGAGTTGACCAAGTCCTGGAAGCGGCCGGCGTCTCGCTCCCACCCAGCCCGGCTCCCTCCGGACGAGGAAGGCGAGGAGCCACCTGCATCCTTTCTTCCCAACGCGCTCCCAGCCGGGAAGGGGCGATGCGAAGGAGCGTGCTAGCAGCGGCGGCAAGCGCTTCCCCCCACTCTCCGAGGCGGCGGGAGGGCCACTTCGGCCAGCGCGCAAAGCCCCGCGCTTCTCTGGGTCGCCCAAAGCTTCCCCCCCCTTCCCGGGATCTGCGCAGCGGCCCCCCTTCCCGGTGCGAGCCCCCCTGCGCGCGCGCCCCCGCCTGCCTGCCTGCCTGCCTGCCTCCCCCCCCCCTGCAGCCCCGGACTCTTTCCCGGACCCCGCCGCCCTCCGGGCGCCGCTGCTCGCCCTGCCTG
>NW_015422275.1:0-1385 GCF_001527695.2 Protobothrops mucrosquamatus | reverse complement strand
CCTTTCCCCTCAGCGTGGCTGGCTCAGGAATTCTGGGAGTTGAAGTCCATGAGTCATAAGGGGGCATCGTTCCACACCCTTGCCCTAGTCCAGGGGTAGGCAACCTTGGCTCTCTTATGACTCGTGGACTTCAACTCCCAGAATTCCTGAGCCAGCCACGCTGAGGGGAAAGGGAGAGGTTTCCAAGCTGAGCCATGCTGGCTCAGGAATTCTGGGAGTTGGAGTCCATGAGTCATAAAAGAGCCAAGGTTGAGGACCCCTGATATAGGGGAGGGGTAGGCAACCTTGACTCTTTTATGACTCGTGGACTTCAACTCCCAGAATTCCTGAGCCAGCCACGCTGAGGGGAAAGGGAGAGGTTTCCAAGCTGAGCCATGCTGGCTCAGGAATTCTGGGAGTTGGAGTCCACGAGTCATAAAAGAGTCAAGGTTGCCTACCCCTGCCCTTACGTCTCCTTTGACTCTCTACGCCAGGGCTGAGGAACGATGGTCCTGGTGGACTTCAACTCCCAGAATTCCTGAGCCAGCCACAAGTCACAAAGGGGCCATCGTTCCCCGCTTCTGCTCTAAGCCCTCTTCAAAGAAGCAGACAGCTGGGACAGATCGATTTTAGTGAAACGTGAGCTGATTTCTTTAAAGCGGTTGAGGAGAGATGAGATGTTATAGGATGTGAACAGGTAGCTCTTGTTAGGCTGTAGATTTTTCGAATGGTGGGAGTCTTTCTGAACTTGTCTGTTCTCTTGCAGATGTTTCATGACCCATCTAGGTAACATCATCAAGTGCTAGAAGGGAGTGGGGTTTTCACTGAGGATGTCGCCTAGTTGGGTAATGAAATGTTTGCAAGAAAACAACCAAGCTCAGAGCATTAAGGCCCCCACAGTTCTTCTTCTCCTCCTCCTCCTCCTCCTCCTCCTCCTCCTCCTCCTCCTCTCCACAAATACCCCTTCCTTCTAGTGCTGATGATGTGATTGAGCTGGATCGTGAAACATCGGCAAGAAAACAGCCAAGCTCAGAGGGCACCAAGGACCCCACCATTCAACCCTGGGCTACACAGACTGCCATCAGATTCTTGGACTCAAGGGTAGGCAACCTTGGCTCTTTTGTGACTCGTGGACTTCAACTCTCAGAATTCCTGAGCCAGTCACGCTGAGGGAAAAGGGAGAGGTTTCCAAGCTGAGCCATGCTGGCTCAGGAATTCTGGGAGTTGAAGTCTACGAGTCATAAAAGAACCAAGGCTGCCTACCCCTGTATCTTGGTCATTTTTTCTGATGCCTTCAAGTCAGGATTGACTCTAGGACAGGGGTGTCAAACTGCTGGCCTGCGGGCTGGATGTATCATAGTGAAACCGTCCTGCCCCATTCCCGGCAATGGCAAAAAACCCGCGAT
>NW_015422274.1:0-1385 GCF_001527695.2 Protobothrops mucrosquamatus | reverse complement strand
CTATTCTATTCTATTCTATTCTATTCTGAATTCTATTCCTATTCCCTATTCTATTCATTTTCTATATTCTGTTCTGTATTTCTATTCTATTCTATTCTGAATTTATTCCTATTCCTATTCCCTATTTTCTATTCTATTCTATTCTATTCTATTCTATTCTATTCTATTCTATTCTATTCTATTCTATTCTATTCTATTCCCTATTCCATTCCATTCCATTCTATTCTGACCAGGGACTGTTTATAAGTGAGTCCCTTCTAAAGTGACAGAAGGAAGCCAAGGAAACCAAACAAGATAAACTCAGAGAGAAAACACACAGGACTCAGCACCCCCATCTCTGGACAGCTTCTATCCCTGGAATTGACAAAGTCTTCCTTTCCTTTCCTCTTTTCACCTCCAAACCCCCTCCCCCCAATGCGCAGGAAGGCTCGTCTCCAGATCTGGCATACTAGTCTCCAACTCCACAGGGAGAACATCTCGAGAACTTCCTCCAGGAGAGAAAGGCCAGCTCCGCTCCTCCACCTCCAGGGCCCCCTTACTTACCTCCTTCCAGGAGCACCTTGACCGTGGTGTAGTCATCCGCCAGAACCCCGTAGTGCAACGCCGTGCAGCCCTTGAAACTGGCCCGGTTGTTCAGGCGGTTGTTGAAGTCATCTTCCCGGGTGACCAGCACTGCAGGACACGGTAGGAGAGTTTGTTAGGGACAAAGCAAGGCTCTCTAGCTGAAGGTTGATTCATTGGCAGTGTATGTGGGAATGGCATGTAATCAAGGGACCGCCAAGACCACTCCCACCCCCAGCACTGATGATGTTCCCTAGTTGGGTCATGAAACGTCTGCAAGAAAACAGCCAAGCCCAGAGAGCACCAAGAACCCCACAGTCTTTCCTTCCTTCCTTCCTTCCATCCTTCCTTCCTTCTTCCCTCCCTCCTCCTCCCTTCTAGCACTGATGATGTTCCCTAGTTGGGTCATGAAATGTCTGCAAGAAAACCACCCAGCTCAGAGAGCACCAAGGACCCCACAGTCAGTCCTTCCTTCCTTCCTTCCTTCCTTCCTTCCTTCCTTCTTCCCTCCTCCTCCCTTCTAGCACTGATGATGTTCCCTAGTTGGGTCATGAAACGTCTGCAAGAAAACAGCCAAGCTCAGAGACAGCAAGGACCTCATAGTCTTTCTTTCTTTCTTTCTTTCTTTCTTTCTTTCTTTCTTTCTTTCTTTCTTTCTTTCTTTCTTTCTTTCCTTCCTTCCTTCCTTCCTTCCTTCCTTCCTCCCTCCCTCCCTCCCTCCCTCCTTCCCCCCTTCTAGCACTGATGATGTTCCCTAGTTGGGTCATGAAACGTCTGCAAGAAAACCACCCAGCTCAGAAAGCACCAGGGACCTTCACAATTCA
>NW_015422273.1:0-1385 GCF_001527695.2 Protobothrops mucrosquamatus | reverse complement strand
TTAATAACATGGAGAAAAAAATCTGGTATGGTAAGAAATTGAGATACATTTAACATAAACCCTAGGGGTAAATCTTGCCAAAACTGCCCATTCTTTGAGTTAAAAAGTAGTAATAATAATTGGCAGGGTGGTAATACAGAGTAGCAAGCTAAAAGATTAATACTAAAATGTTCAAGCATGATTGATAATGTTGAATCATATACCCCTATTCGTGTTCTCTTGGGGTTATTTTATGAATCCAATCATATTTACCGAAGTCTGTTACTTGATGCCATCAATCCTTTGTCCTTTGTGATGATTTTCTAAGGCCGTGAAAGGTCTCAGAAATCCTAGTGATCAGTGATCATTCTGAATCCCAGTACTTCTTCCTTTCACAGTGGAATTATATTTTTTCTCAGACAGTCCATATTCAGCTCTAGATTGTTATAGCTGCACCACAGGGCCAGTTGTTCAACCTTCCATCTATATCCAGACTCACCACAGACAACTACTTTACAGTGTTGTGGAACATATTTTATTTGTATGTTGAATGCCTTTTGTCTATGTGTCTGTGAGGAGAGGTTGGAACAGTAATGTTTTCTGTATGAGAATGATTTTCGACTGGGTAGGTGAATTCAACTTTGTAGATTAATATTACAACTGTGCAATATTATATTTTGGATTTAATTGTGTATTTATTTTGCCTGTGCTTTTGTTTGTTTCTTGGTAATCAAACAGTGGATTTGTATCTGTTCTTGGTTTGCACAGTGAATGTGGTTTTAAAATTGGAGGAAAGAAATGTAAATACCTTGTGCTACACTGATGATACACTGAAAATGCAAAGAATCTACAAGTTCTAGTAATAAAAGTCAAGGAGCATAATGAAAAAAATCAGACAACATAAAGTTGTTGTTGTGGGAAAAATAGGAAAAGGAAGAGATTTTAGGTATGTTTGCTACCTTAAGTTCTTTATAAAAATAATAAAGGTAGGATAGTAAGATCTTAAAAACCTTATTTAATAGTAAATAGCAATATTTACTATTGATAGCTTTACTTTTTTTCCTCTTCTTGATTTCAGTTGGGTTACCAGACATTTTTATAGTTCACTAGAGACATCTCTTGCTCAGAAATTGGCTATGAAATAGCTTACAATACCCTTAAGTTTAATTGTATATTAGAATATATTAGTTGTATATTTTCAATCTTCTCAAATATAAATTTTTTATTATTTTCATCATAAAAAAAGCACATCACAAATACATCACAATGTAAAAACCCTACCCCCCCACCCCCCCGGACTTCCCAAACCAAATCCCAGGCTAATATTCAAATATAGGTAAACAAATATTAATATCTCTAACTCCACAAACTCTATTTATAAACAATCCATCTCCTCCACATTAATA
>NW_015422272.1:0-1385 GCF_001527695.2 Protobothrops mucrosquamatus | reverse complement strand
AGAAAAGGTGGCGGAACTCAAACCTGGCCACGCCCTCATCAAACCCTAGGACCGCCCCTTTAGAGAACAGGAATGCAAGTAAAATTTGGGAGGGGCTATTTCCGGTGTGGGAGGGGCTATTTCCGGTGCGGCCGGCCCGGAAAAAGGTGCCGGAACGCGGTTCCGCCGCGTTCCGGCTGAAAAAAAGCCCTGCATTTACTATATATTCACAAATAAACACTCATGTCAATTGCATAAGGATATTTAGAGCTACTCCATAATCCATTTGATCTCAAGTTTGGCATTTAGGAGATCTGCTATAATTTCTCATTTCTGTCCTGAGAATTAAACTACAGTTTCCAATGTTTTTTAAGAAACTGTTCATAAATTATTACCACAAATAAAGAAAAATTCAAACAATCGCTAAATAGCATCAAAGGGTTAGGGTTTTTTTTATCTCTTTTCTCCCATCTTTTGGGTGTTCAGATTCTTGCAGTCTAGAAATTGTATGCTTTCTACAGTTGCATACTAGGGTATTTTCAGATTATGGTTAAAAAAAAAAGTCAAGATAGTGGCTGTGGCACACATAAAAAGTAGACAGAGCATTGAATTGTTGCATTTTGACTTTTTTTGAATGAATAAAAAAAGATTTCACAGCATTTGCTGAATTTCTTTAATAATAATGTAAGGACCACCATGATGAAGCAATGTAGATCAAAACACTGAACTGAATGAGTCTTCGTTTAACATCTGGTGGCATAGTGACCATTTGAAGTTACAATGGATCTCCCCAGAGCTACTTATGACCTGTTTTTGAAGTTACAACAACTGGATACACACACATATACACACATACACACAAGCACATACTCTTCTCATGTGGTCAAGGGGGCATATTTTGAGCACTTGGCAACCAGCTTTCATTTACGGCCACTTTTATCACTTTTTGCCAAATGCTGTAGAAAAGCAGTCACTAGGAGTCAAAACTGATGTGAAAACACACATTTTTCCATCTTTGCTGCTGCTTCCACAATCATCATCAAATAGCTGATCATTCCACAAGCATCAGTGACCTGACTCCAGAGCCACCATTAGCTTCCTCACATCTTCTGCATCACCCTTCCTATTAATTGCACTCAGGGCATACGGTCACCCCCACCTCCTTCCTTGGTACATCATTGGTTATAACATTGCTACATTGTAATACGCAAGTTCTGAAATTGCCGTTGCAACAGGGCAATAACTATTAAATATTGTGGAAATATATTTGCTCCTAAAAATGAATTTCGATAATGAGTGCTGGCCAGTATACTTGATGTACCTTCAAGCTGGTGAGAAGTGGGCAATGTTATGTTGACTTGCAGAGTTAGAATTAGTGATGCGATTTAAATCCCTGAACAACTGGT
>NW_015422271.1:0-1385 GCF_001527695.2 Protobothrops mucrosquamatus | reverse complement strand
GACCCGCTTGTTGAAAAAGCCATGTCTTGAGGGCGCGGCGAAAAGGTAGGAGATCCGGAATCGTCCGGATCTCGGGGGGTAGTTCGTTCCAGAGGGTGGGGGCACCCACAGAGAAGGCCCTCCCCCTGGGGGTCGCCAGCCGACATTGCTTGGCCGACGGCACCCTGAGGAGGCCCGCTCTGTGGGAGCGTACCGGTCTATGGGAGGGAATCTGTGGCAGAAGGCGGTCTCGGAGATAGCCAGGTCCTATGCCATGGAGCGCTTTAAAGGTGGTAACTAACACCTTAAAGCGCACCCGGAAAGCCACCGGTAGCCAGTGCAGCTCGCGCAGCAGCGGTGTTACATGGGAGCGATGAGTCCCTCCCAACACCGCCCGCGCGGCCGTTGATTCAGTCTCCTCCTTGAATCCAGTACATGAGTTAATATTAATGAGATAATAGTTTGGGGCAGTGGTTAAGATGCTGGCCTAGAAACCAGCAGCCAGTGAGTTCTAGTCCTGCCTTAGGCATGAAAGCCCGCTGGGTGACTTTGGGCCAATCACCAGGAGACGGTGAGTTCTAGTCCTGCCTTAGGCGTGAAAGCCACCTGGGGAGTTTGGGCCAATCCTGGTCTCAGCCTTACCCACCTCACCTCACCTTGTTGTGGGGAAAATAGGAGGAATTTAACAGGTTGAATTACTTATAAAATAATAAAGGTGGGGTGAAATCTAATTTTTAAAAATAAATAACGCAAGAGCCACATTAAAGGGGTTGTCAATAGCTGGATCCTTACTGTATTCTGACCTCAAAATATCCCACCATATTTTAGGCTACCGCACTGTTTCTCCACCTTGCCAAGTTGAAGATCCGTGGACTTCAACTCCCAGAATTCCCCAGCCAGCCACGCAGGCATTCTGGGAGTTGAAGTCCACAGATCTTCCAGTGGACAAGGACGTAAATCGCTGGGCTGGTCTCTCCTATCATCTGCAATCCAGCCAGTGGGTAAACAGCCTGTTAGCTTTCTCCTAATATTGTTTTGGAAATCAGATTTCATGGCTGCTCGTCTGCCAGCGGCGATAATTCCACGGATGGCCCCTTCAGGTCCAGAGCAGCTGGAGAACCATCCGCTGGAGAGACCTCATCTTGCCTGACTGCACAATCACACCTGCGCCAGCGACGTCCCTGCCGGCCTTCCTTTCTGCAGGCCCACCTGCCATTGGCAACCTTGGTGTCCGAGACCCAAGATGGTATTGGCAGACAAGGAGTTGGCAGTGCCCACTGGGCATGTGTTCGAGCAAGGGAAGGAGGGACAAATCCTTAGCAAACGCAACTAGGTTTCATCATCAGTGCTAGGAGGGTGTGGGGTTTGTGGAGAGGAGGAGGAGGAGGAGGAGGAGGAGGAGGAGG
>NW_015422270.1:0-1385 GCF_001527695.2 Protobothrops mucrosquamatus | reverse complement strand
TGTCTGTCTGTCTATCATGTATCAATCTATCTAAATTTGTATCTATCAATCATCTATCCATCAATCTATCAATCTGTCTATCTATCTATCTATCTATCATCTATCAATCTGTCTATCTATCATCTATCAATCTGTCTGTCTGTCTATCATGTATCAATCTATTTAAATTTGTATCTATCAATCATCTATCCATCAATCTGTCTATCTATCTATCTATCTATCTATCTATCTATCTATCTATCTATCTATCATCTATCAATCTGTCTATCTTTCTATCATCTATCAATCTGTCTGTCTGTCTATCATGTATCAATCTATCTAAATTTGTATCTATCAATCATCTATCCATCAATCCATCAATCTATCAATCTATCTATCTATCTATCTATCTATCTATCTATCTATCTATCTATCTATCTATCTATCTATCTATCTATCTATCAAGCAAATAGTTTTAAGTCAAGGTCTTACCTGTATTCAGTTATTCCCGCCAGAAGGGATGCTACACTTTACTACCCAAAATTCTTCACCTGCCATATTCGTTTTCCTTATCTTGACTGTAGAGCAGTGGGGTTTAAATGCTAAGAATATATTGTGGGAGGATGTCATGTTTATTGTTCCGTTTGGAGGCTGGCAGATCTTCTGCTTGTTTAGGGATTAATTAAAAAGTACACTTTGGTTTATGTGGCAGGGTACAAAATAGCAGCTCTGCCTCTTGACTGACAGCTCAAATAGAGAAGGTAGCAGACCAGGTGTGCCTACACCTTTTGCAAGCCACGGGCCAAAAAAAAAAAAAAGAATTTTGAAAAAGTATGCCTCTCGTTATTTTATGGCACCTAATATTTTTGATTGGGTTTCCCTGAAGCGTGGAAAGTTTTCATCGTGAAAAATAAAAGTTTCACCTTTTCGAAGGAGAAATTTAGAGAAATCTATCTATTCATCTTCCCGTATTGGGAGGGTCTTAGTCATGAATGAAACGTACCAAATGTGTGGGGAAAGTTGACTTTTTTTAAAAAAAGGACCAACTTCAGGTAGTAAAATTGATACCTGTTTTGGGCTCAAGATCATTACAATGGGATTGTGGTGATGATAATAATAATAATAATACTGATTCGTCCTTTTGAAGTTCCTTCAGAGAGGGAATCCTTATCTCAGCCCTATAATAATAATAATAATAATAATAATAATGATGATGATGATGATGATGATGATGATGATGATGATAAGTTGGAAGGGACCTTGGAGGTCATCTAGTCCAGCCCCCTGCTCAGGCAGGAAACCCTATACCATTTCGGACTGCTACACAGCTCATGAGCTGTTTTGCAGCTTCTTTAAAGCAGCCATTCCTGGATAGGGCTGCCTGGGGAGAACAAATAGCACTTTAA
>NW_015422269.1:0-1385 GCF_001527695.2 Protobothrops mucrosquamatus | reverse complement strand
TCATACAGCATCACGGTCTGGTTTGGAGGCATCACTGCTTCAGACAGGAAGGCGGTGCAGAGAGTGGTGAGAATGGCCGAAAAGATCATTGGCAGTTCCCTCCCTCCCATCCAGGACATAGCACAGAAGCGCTGCTTGAGCAGGGTCCGTAAGATTATCTGGGACACTACACATCCTCTTCACGACCTGTTTTCCTTGTTACCTTCTGGGAGGAGAGGGCTTCGTGGTATCCGAAGGAGAACATCCAGATTCAGCCAGAGTTTCATTCCATACAGCATTAACCTTGCAAACTCTCAAGCTTCCTCCTTCCGTTATATATTCAAGATGGACAATATTTAATATTTATTTGCTACGTATATGTAGGGATGTGGGTCTATACATATGTTGTTCATAGTATGTTTAGGTGTGTGTCATGTATATGTTTCACTTTGAGAGCGGGCAACTAAATTTCATTTTTGATGTGTGCCATTATGCCCACAGTATAAAAATGACAATAAAGGTTATCTTATCTTATTCCAGTTCTCAGACTTTTCTGTCAACTGGGGGGTAGGTGGAAATCACTTTAACAATGCAATTGGGGGGGGGGAGGGTGGCCCAAAACAGGTTCTCATTTCCTCCTCCTCCGTCCCATCCCCATCCTATGTTAAGGAGATTGGTGATGGTTTTTCCCTTTGGATTAGGATTGATCTTTGGTGGAAGGAGAAAGCCGGGGAAATCCATCAGCTACTTTCCTTGCTTGTCCTGCATTAATCTCTAAAACAGCACCCCTCCCTGGCTTGGTTACCAAAGCAGAACAGGGCTAAGTAATAAGGGCCGTGCATTGCATGCCAACCATCATCTTTTTCTGACACTCCCAGGCCTGGAGGAAAGCCCTTTAATGTGGGTGGCCAGAAGGAAGAGCTCATACATGCTTGTAAATCAAATAGTGTTTGAAATATCATTGTTGCTCCACCTCGTATGATTCAGGTGGCTGCTTCCTCAATTATTATTATTCTGGTTGGTCACGCAATCACCCAGATGTTTAGACTGGATTAGGCATTTTTGTCCACCTGTTGAATCCTTCCCAAGGACCCAGGGTAGGCAGAAGTTTAATAATATTTCATCTCAGGATGATAATATAGTAGTATTGTTAGCCACACAGTCAGTCAGACATTTAGACTAAATTTGGCATTTTTATCCATTTATCGAGTCCGTCCCAGGTACTTAGGTTAGGCAGATGGGGTTGTTTAACAATATTAAAGGTATTGTTGCAGGATATAAGCTGCTCCAAGTAAAGCTGTCTTTTGCAACTAACTGATGTTGATTTTGTCAATGCTGATGGTGCTCCAGATCTTTTGGAATTACACCCAAGGCCACTATTATTGTTCATTTGTTTCCTTCTCCTA
>NW_015422268.1:0-1385 GCF_001527695.2 Protobothrops mucrosquamatus | reverse complement strand
TCCAAGGCGCCTGAAGGCAGGACGAGAAGCAACGGATGGAAACTGATCAAGGAGAGAAGCAACTTAGAACTAAGGAGAAACTTCCTGACAGTTAGAACAATTAACCAATGGAACAACCTGCCTCCAGAAGCGGTGAATGCTCCAACACTGGAAGTTTTTAAGAAGAGACTGGACAGCCATTTGTCTGAAATGGTGTAGGATTCCTGCCTGAGCAGGGGGTTAGACTCGATGACCTCCAAGGTCCCTTCCAACTTTATTATTATTATTATTATTATTATTATTATTATTATTATTATTATTATTATTATTATTATTATTATTATTATTATTATTATTATTATTATTAAAACTATGACCTGGATGACTGAGAATCTCCACATACATTTAGTTCAATGTCTCTTATTTTTGTATAGGAAATACACATCTACTAATATTGAGCTGACTGCATGTAGTGCCAATCACTTGAATTTGAAGGATAAGTCATTATGCTCTTTCTTAACAGCTTATCAAATGAAAGAAAAAAGGCTTAACTTTAAGCTTACACATTTAGATGAGACTCTTACAGAGAGAGAAAAAAAAATGCTTCTCGGCATGGGAATTTGTAGTGCTCCTCATCAAAAGGCACTCTACGGTTTTTTTTTGGTTTTTTTTTTAAAGAAAATAAGGCAGAAGAATTGATGGGAAAAGCCAATAAAATTTAAATTCCCTGTAAAACCTGTGCTTGTGGCAGAGTGATTGTACTATTAAAAATTCAGCCATGTCTTCTCTCCACTCCTTATGATGGAATGTGTCTATGAAGAGGGAGGTGATGTGATATACTACAATAAAGTTCGCAGGATGGAAGGAGAGCATTCCAAGGAAAGGAATGAGACAAGGGACTGCACTGTCCAAAACTACATAGGAGAAGGAAGTAAGAGATTTAGGGTAGCCACACCCTAGAATTTCCCAAGGTATATCAGTTAGAGTTAGAATAGCATAGGTTTAGTCTGGAAAGATTCTGTCTATTTGGTGTGGGCAAATAATGAAATGAACTTTGTCTGGATTGTGTTACATTGTTCTTGGGCTAGACCTGAAACTACTAGATCTTATCTTCTAGGATCAGATCTTTGACTTACATGCTGAAACTTTGGGATTCTCTAGATGCTTGAAGATATATCTTCATGTTTGTGATTCGTGATATAGCCTAACAATTCATAATCTTTCATTTAAGATGCTGTGCCTTGACTGATGTATTGCCTGTTTAGGTAATTCAGACATTTTCAATCAGGTCTGAGGCAGCAGAATTTTAACATGGTGATTCTACATGGATATCTAATAAATATTAGCCATTGGAGGCTAGAACAAAAAAATAAAAATAAAGCAACAGTAGTACGAGCCAAACATAT
>NW_015422267.1:0-1385 GCF_001527695.2 Protobothrops mucrosquamatus | reverse complement strand
AGGTCCCTTCTAAATCTGTTATTCCGTAATGTTGCTTTGCTCAGCCCAAACCTGAATCAGCGCCGAGTTGTTCAAGCAAAGAAAGAAAAATCAGACAAAGCCAGATAAAGGAGTAAAGAGGGAAGCACCAGACCAGACAGAGGTGAGATGGTCTGAATCATCTATCAATCAAAAGGAGCGTAAGGAAAGCTGGGTCTGCAGGTGAGTTCTGATCATCGTCCTGTTCAAAAATCCAGATTTTTCAATACATCCCTGTACCAGAATCCTTACAGTCTTAATTTATATTTGGATCGTAAATGAAACCCATACGCCTTACCTCCTGTGACTGAAAGCTGAAAATTAAAGGAGGGTAGAGAGAAAGAACCAACAAGGATCTGAACTTGTGAGTAATGTTATAAGGGGAGGCCCCTCAAGGGATCCTATTGGAATCTTCCCCTTTCCACTGATTTTAAAACAGATGACTTAGAGGCCATTCCCCACCTCTAAAGATGTTCCCTCCCTCTCTGGATGGTGCTAAATCAAACTGCCAAGGGTGACATCCCCGGGGCAAAAGAAGCAGACTTAAGCCTTCATTTGTTTTCTTCAGGTACAAAACTGAGTATGCCAAAGGGCAAGGATTTTTAATTGCTCAGAGACCCTTTGGATTTACCACTGTGGGTCATCAGTCATGGCTTTGCTTTTCAGATTCCATTAACATTTTCCATGTGCGCTGTGGTTGACACACTATAACTACCACAAATGGGCAAAGACAACAAGGATGGTCATTTCAGCCAAATCCATGGGAATTTCAAGAACTTCTGTCTATCTCATCTAATGATCCTAAGAGGCCCAAAACCAGTAAAAACAAGAATAACAACAAACATGTGGGATATATAGGAATTTATCGGCACGGAATGGTTAGAAAAAAATTGACTATTTCTCATTCTCCTGAAAGCTACATTTTTTATTATGTTTTTTTTCCCCCGTTTGGGTGGGTTTTATTTGGTGACCTTTCATTTGGTAATGACAGCTGGGTTATATTTTCCCCTATATCTTAGTTGTTTAGTCGTCGACTTACCACCACAACTGAGCCCAAAAAAAATCTGTTGCTAACTGAGACAGTTGTTAGCTGAATTTTGTCTCATTTTACGATCTTTCTTGCCACAAGTGTTAATTGAATCACTGCAGTTGTTAAGTTAGTGACACAGTGTTTAAATACATCTGGCTTCCCCCTTGACTTTGCTTGTCAGAAAGTCACAAAAGGGGATCCCATGATAAAGAGAGAGAGGGAGAGGGAGAGGGAGAGGGAGAGGGAGGGAGGGAGGGAGGGAGGGAGAGAGAAAGAAAGAAAGAAAGAAAGAAAGAAAGAAAGAAAGAAAGAAAGAAAGAAAGAAAGAAAGAAAGAA
>NW_015422266.1:0-1386 GCF_001527695.2 Protobothrops mucrosquamatus | reverse complement strand
AGAGAGGGGAGAGGAAAGGGAAAGGAAAGAGAGAGAGAGAGAAAGAGGAAAGAGAGGGAGAGGAAAGAGGCATAAAATAATTCATTTGCATTTAATTGTAATGGTTCAAAGAATGTTCGGAAAAATGTTCGGCCCTCCAGCACGTTCACTTCATCCAATCTGGCCCTCTTTGAAAAAAGTTTGGACACCCCTGCCATAATAAAATTACTTAACTTGATTTGAATTCCTCACCTGTCATCTTATATATGTTATTTGTTTAAATTCTTAAGGGTTTGGAAACTAAATAGTGGGATAACAGAATTTCCCCATTCTTTGAAAACTACACAAGAGGTTCTTCTTCAGATTCTGAATGGAAGCATGATTCTTTGGGGAAAGACAGAAGATACTACCTCAAATGACTTTGCACCTTGTCATTTACTGAAAATATTTTGATTTAGTATGACCCATTGGTTGGGCTGAGCAACTTTTATTGCATATGATTGCTGCAACCTGCCTAGTTCTGCTGCATGATTTTGAAAAAAAAGTGTATATATTTGTGGTGTTAAATGTTTTAGTTTGAAAAATGTGTATATATTTGGAGTGTTAAATGTTTTATTTTTATTGTTAATCATATTGCAAAATTTATGTTGTCAACCACACTTTATGACAGTACAATTATTAGCATTACCATTATCAAATTCACAGAAATATATATATCCATGTGTCTCATTATGGCCCTCCATTCCTGATATTCCTTTCAGTTTTCTCCTACATATGTAGATCCTATCCTGATTCAGGTAACAATGAAATGTATGGATTACTCATATACACTGAAAATGTATCTGATGACAATAAGCCGAGAGATTCCACAGTATTATAAACTCTCTCCTTTTTTTTTTTTTTGCCAAATTTTAAGTTTATTTTTTCCTACTCAGGAATGGAACAATATTTTTCTTTTACTCTCTAGATAAGCTCTCTGCATCCCATGCTTCAAGCAGAATCCCCTGCCTAAGCCTATATTAAAGGACAGACTATCCAAAGAAGCATATTAAAAATCCAATGAAAGCATTCATAAGATTTTTAATTACTCCTTTACATAAAATATACCTAAGGAAAAAAAAGAAGAAAGAAAAAAGGCATTGTTGTCAAAGAAAAAAAAAAGGTAAAACAGGTTTTTTTAATTAAAAAAAATCTTGTGGTTCCATGCTGATCATTCATTGTCATCCTCCACTACTAATTAAAAACAAGCAGAAGGGCAACAGGGTTAAGTTTCAGCTCAACAAGCAGAATGTTAAGCAAGCAGCAGTAATAAATTGTTCTCTGACTGCTTAACCCATGATGCTTGGTTTCCTACAGCTCTTTTTCTGAGAACTCTTCTCTGAAGCTATGCAGGACATTGGAAGTGAA
>NW_015422265.1:0-1386 GCF_001527695.2 Protobothrops mucrosquamatus | reverse complement strand
AAGATGGATTGTTTATATCTAAAAGAAGCATAGAGTGGTGGAATATAATTTAAGTTTTTAGTAAATTTGCTTTTTTTTTTTTCTTTTATATTTTACCTACTCATGTAGAATAATATACTTTGTGGAGTTAGAGATATTAATATTTGTTTACTTATATTTGAATATTATCCTGGGATTAGGTTTGGGAAGTCCGGGGGGTTGGGGGGTGGGTTTTCTTACAGTATTGTGTAATATTTGTGATGTTTTTTTCTATGATGAAAAATAATAAAAATTTTATATTGAAAAAAAAAAATTCAGTGTCATTTGATCAAAATTCAGATGCTTGGCAACTTACATATTTTTATGCTGGTTCAAGAGTTCTGGGGAATGTGATCACCTTCTGACAAGCAAAGTCAAAAGGGAAAACCAGATTCACTTAAGAACTGTGTTACTAACTTAACAACTGCAATGATTCACTTAACAACTGTGGCAAAAAAGGTCATAAAATTCACATAACTGTCTTGCTTAGCAACAGAAATTTTTGGCTCAATTGTGATTGTAAGTCGAGGACTGCGCTAATTTAAAATACTAGGTGTTCTTTCCATGTGCACCAATTTGTTCTTAAGAAGCTTAGTTTATAAATGTTGTTTTAGTAATAGTACTCTAAGACAGGGATTCTTGGATTGATGTGTCACAGACATAGTTCCTCCATTAACAAAAGGGGTGATCATAACATTCCCTTCATTAGTTACAACTACAATGCAATCTTGGGTGGATTGTGCTATAAAGCATTGAATAAAACAAAGTAAAAGTCTCTTCAATGCCTTCTAAAAACAGCAGAGTGAACAAAACGGATTAATGCTAGGATTATTTCATATAATAGACTTTGCTAATTATAATCCGGCTGGCTATTTCAGTTTCATATATCAAGTATCTTAAAACAATGTGTTTTTGTTTGTTTTTTAAAAAAAAACAGGTATTGAGGATAGCAATTATTCATTAAAAGTATTATTTAAAAGATCCTATCACTACACTTCTATTTGCTACTGCCAACTATTTTATGTGGCATTCAGGATACAGTTTTATTAAAACTATTTTTATTGTAAGTAAACTGAATAAAAATCCAAACACTGTTTTCATATGAGTAACAAAAATATAAATTATGAACTATTTTTTAAATGACAACTGCTATTATTTCATTCCTGATTCTTACTGCTGGTCTACTCCAACAGGATATACTCAAACATAAAAACTTGAACTATGCTTAAACTCCAAATGTACAAATACAATAGAAATGCAGACATTCCAAATTCCTTGCAAAGATTGTGTATATAAAATGTCTGCTGTATAGGACCCAAATTATATTTGTTACAGATAATTTATGGTAACAAATCAGAAGTATTTATA
>NW_015422264.1:0-1386 GCF_001527695.2 Protobothrops mucrosquamatus | reverse complement strand
AGCCAGCTGTGTGATACAGTTGGAAAAAAATAGGCAATTTTATGCTTGCCTTATAATTTCCAAATTACCGGAAGTAATCCTTCAGCGCTATTCATTCATTCAATCAATGAATCAATCAGTTTGGTTCTCTGACAAGCTTAAGAGGCAGCATAAAAGCTACAGATTTAAGTCATTCAACCAGCAGCTCTATTTTTAAACCATGTTCACGTTTAAGCTGTCATAAGCTGTTCAAGTAAGAAGTATAACTTCCTACAAAGATGCAAACACACGTGCACACACGCAATGGCTTTGAATCCAGGAGACCGTAAATGTCTCTAAGGCATCATAATGCTGTTGAACACTATTATAAGATGAATTAGACGAAGGGATTAAGCATTATTTTAAAATAATATTCGGTACTGAATTTGCTGTTTGTTTGTTTTTTAAATCATTACTCCTGACAAATGGCATGGGTTCAGTATTATTATTATAATTCTGTCACAACCAATGTTTCACAATCAGATAGAGCAACCTAGAACTAGGAGAAACTTCCTGACAGTTAGAACAATTAACCAGTGGAACTACCTGCCTCCAGAAGCGGTGAATGCTCCCAACACTGGAAGTTTTTAAGAAGAGACTGGACAGCCATTTGTCTGAAATGGTCTAGGGTTTCCTGCCTGAGCAGGGGGTTGGAGTAGATGACCTCCAAGGTCCCTTCCAATTTCTTCTTCTTCTTCTTCTTCTTCTTCTTCTTCTTCTTCTTCTTCTTCTTCTTCTTCTTCTTCTTCTTCCTCTTCCTCTTCCTCTTCCTCCTCTTCCTCCTCTTCTTCTTCTTCTTCTTCTTCTTCTTCCTCTTCCTCTTCCTCTTCCTCTTCCTCTTCCTCCTCTTCCTCTTCTTCTTCTTCTTCTTCTTCTTCTTCTTCTTCTTCTTCTTCTTATTATTATTATTATTATTATTATTATTATTATTATTATTATTATTATTATTATTATTATTAGAGTATGGTCATACAGGTAGCTAATAAGTGAGAATAAGATTGGAAATGCCACGGGGAATATATCTATTGACTTCAGCAAAGCACCCCATGACATGCTGGTTAACAAGGTAGTTAAGTCTGATCTGGCTTGAAAATTGTCCTCAAAATGTTCTCATCAATGGTTACTCCTCAACCTGAAGGAAGACCCCCCCCAGGTGGGGAGTTAGTTCTGGGCCCCTCATTTCTCCAGCACTTTCACAGATGGGGAGATGGAGGGAATGCTTGTCAAAATGGCAGATGACACAAGAGAGTGTGGGTCAGCCCACGTTCTAGGAGAAAGTAACACAACTCAAATGAGGTTGGTAGGCTGCAGAAATGCACCGAAAAAGAACACAAGGAAGCTTAACAGAGACCCATACGAAGTTGTTCA
>NW_015422263.1:0-1386 GCF_001527695.2 Protobothrops mucrosquamatus | reverse complement strand
CCAAATACTTATTTTCCACCATAATTTGTAAATAAATTCTTTCCAAATCATACAATGTGATTGTCTGGATTTGTTTTCTCATTTTGTCTCTCATGGTTGAGATCTACCTATGATGACAATTACAGGCCTCTCTCATCTTTTTAAGTGGGAGAACTTGCACAATTGGTGGCTGACTAAATACTTTTTTTCCCCACTGTACCCAATTCCAGCAACCGCTCCTTATATGTCCCCTAATCATCTTTGTTGCTCTTCTCTGTACTCTTTCTAGAGTCTCAACATCTTTTTTACATCATGGTGACCAAAACTGGATGCAGAATTCCAAGTGTGGCAAAGAGATGTAGAGTTGGAAACAGTTCTATTGGACTGTAATTTTCTGGAATTAATAATGTGGAAGTACGTTTAGGTAATTTGAGTCATAAAACTTCTCAATAATTAGATATAGGAATAAAATGCAGTATTTTAATAACATTCATATGCATCATATTCCCATTCTGCAATTTCATAATCAGCACTCCTCTCTCCCCACCCTCCCACCCCCATTATTTTTAGTTTAAAAACAGTGGCACATCCAATGACAAAATTTAAGAGTGCTTTGCTGGTACATTATGTTTTGGAAAATGTTTACATTTTGAGGAAAAATGAAAAACCAGATTGCTTCCGAACAAAGCTCTCTACTCTCTGCTTTTATCTAATTACATTTTATGGTATGCATTTTTTTCCTCTTTTGGAAAAAGTGCTTGCTGCCAATATGAAAGCATTCTTATTTCTTTGAAGCAGAGCTCACTGTGTCCACTCAAGCCTTATTACTTATTATTACCAGTAATATGTATTCTTCTGCCCCACACCTCTTTATAGTGTTACTAAGCAGCCTTTCTGGGGCCATTGAAGAAATTAACTAATTAGTCTGCTGGTCAGCAGGTAACAGTTGAGTCGTTATGTAAATTAAATATCAATTACCTTTTACGTGCCCATACAAAATCCCCATTAGATTGTAAAAGCAGAAAACAAAATACCTGCCATTAATAGCAGCAGTAGAGAAATATATGATGAGAGTTTTATACAGTTGCCCTAGCCTTTCCCTATTATTGCTGTAGCATTTTATAATATATCTACACCCAGGCTGTTTCCGATGAGCTTCTATGAAAAAGTTAGAACAATTCTTATTTAAATTCAGTAAGCTGCAGAGTGGGTGGGTGGGTATGAACCCATACGTCCCTTTGTGGTTCCCATTGTTTTAATGGGGCCACAAACAGGCCAACGGGGGGAGTATAGGGCCCTGATCGATTCCAGTTGCACCCGGTGTCTTCTCAATAGGACCATAGTTGATGAGTTGGGGATAAGGGTGAGGGAACTACCCACTCTCGTGAGATTTGAGCAGGTAGATGG